>NC_140070.1:41846495-41955660 GCF_964194135.1 Talpa europaea
GACTTGGCCAAGTTTTCTTAAGCTGCCCTGGATCTAGTTTCTAGATCAAGAAGAAGATGCAGGCCTGCTAGCTGGCACAACCTGCAAGGCTGATGTTAGTGGAACTGCTATGAGGAAGCACTTTTCCTTTAAGGATGAGTCATAGCAATTGAAATAAAATAGAAAGCTCTCCAGGGATAGTGAACCCAAGTGCCCAGGGAACCCTCTTCACTAAAGGTAGGCATAAACAAGCAGATGATCTCAAACTCCTCTGGGGAATCCCCACCACGGACTCCTTCCCACCTCCTCAACATCTCCTTGTTCTAATGACTTTGCCAGCCACCTGAGGATCTTTAGCTACACTGTCTTGTCTGGCTGCCACACGACTGGAGAATCTGCAGCCAGACATGAGGCCCTTGGTCAGGCTTCAGTGTTCCTGTAATTACCTTGAAAGCGCCTGAAGATGGCCTGTGGTCTCCTCTCTCAAAAAGATATTGTGCAACCTCAGTCATGCATCATAGGAGGTAAGGACAGTGTGTAATCCTGAGAAGAAAGGCGTCTTGCATCTACCTATAAAATATCCTCCTGCAAATAATCCTCAAATACCCCCTTTGCGCTGTGGCCTTGCCCCACTGGAAGGATTACAGCTGTGTTTCTGAAGTGCCACGATGCTTACAGGTGATGTTTAGAAGTTCTCTCACCAGCACCTTTTCACAAAGACTTATTCATCTTGCAGCTATATACACCTTTTGGGCACGAAACCGGGGATAAAAGAGTTCAGGCTGAGGGAATTTGTGTAAAGGTAACGGGGGTGGAGGTGGGAGATAATACATTAATTTAGTGCTTTATTATAGAAGTAGGTTAGAAATAGAAGGAAGTTTACTTTATCCTTGACTTTGCTTCTTATGACACCAACAACGATTTTGGAATGCAGGGTTGCAGGCTGACTCTTACTCCTGCCCACCCCACTGCCAGCTTTCAATGGCAGTCTTCCAGAGCACTAGTCAACTAAAGGAAGTGGAGGGAGACTTTTAAAAAGATCCCATACATACCAACCACTGTATGGGCTTAGGATTGAAAAAATCTTGGTTTAAATATGACCTCTGCAAACACTGGCAAGTTGCACTTAATTCCTGTTATCTGCAGTAGTTATATTTTATTATGTAGCCACAAATATTGATTTAGTGAATCCTGAGCCATTGCTCCTAGAAGCGATATAAGGAAAGTTCTTGCAAGCCTCTTCCCCCTACTCTCTGCATGTCCAGGAATATCCACAAAACCAACACAAGTGCTGATGGTGTTATAAATACATGTCAGCAGTGGATTCACAAACAGAATCCACATAATTTTGGGAGAAGCTGCATTTCTTTCTAAGTCTGTCTCCTGCATATGGGGGTAGTGACAGTTGCTTCCTCATGGGCCACTGTGAGCCTGAAATGAAACAACACAGGTGTGTCTTTGGCTCAGGTCTAGCCTGGTGAGACTCACGGGGAAAGGTTGCCATGGTGATTGTTCCCCAAATCTAGCTGCAGCCATGTGGTATTGCAGCAATCCAGCAGCAATCCAGAGCTGGCTGGCAGGCTGGTGCACAATCCGGACAGGGCAGCTGCCCAGGGGCCTTGGAAGTAATTTCCAAGAATCCCCTTACTCAGGGCTACTAGAGGCTGCACCGCCCCCCCCCCCCCCCCCACATAGGGTGCAGATCTCCAGTGGAGCCCTTGACAGTTTGCACAAAGATGTAAATGAGGTGCAGAGTAAATCACAACTGGGCCGGATGCCTTTCAAAATTACAGAGCTGGTACTCTGGCAACACATGAGGCTTCCTCACCACTGGCACTGGAGAGCTTGTGCCTGTGCCTGGAGCATATTAATATCACTGGTGCCCCTGACGTCATTCTACAGTGCGCATCGTGGGGTGCGGGTGGTAGAGGAGGGGGAGGGAAGAGGATTCTTCATTGCCATCTTCCTCTGCTCCACCCCCATTTCATTTTCAGAGGGGTTCTGAGCTTGGGTTTTGGCTCAAGAGCTTCACACAATCCTCTGGCTCAGCTCAAATTTCAAACTTTTTGCTGAGCCTCATTTTCAACTGTGGAGCCCTTGCCTCATTCTTGGTTAAGAATCTAGGCTATGTCACGTTCTATTCAATAAAAAAGGTTCAGCCAGCTGAAAACAGGTCCCTAATTATGGAACTGGAGTTCTAGTTGAGGTATAAAACAGCTTTAAAGACTCACACGGAGCCAACAGTCCTCCCCACCCCCCAGATATCCCTGGAGTGGGGCTACAAGAGCAGCTTTCATGTGGCTGCACAGGTCTCGAGCCCAGAATGGAGGCTCCGGCATTAGCAGAAGCAGGTGCGAGCCTGCTTTTGTCAACGGGGACTTCTGTGCTGGCTCCTGCTTACCATGCGCAGATGAAATGAGCTCAGCGACATACAGGCGGTGCGGAGGGGGCCCTCCCTCCTGTGGATTCCGGGTGACTATTCAGTCTAGACTGGCTTGCTAACGAAGTGCAACAGCTGCACATGTGAAATGATGTTCCACTAACAGCCCCCCAACCCTCAGCCCATCTCCCAACTACCAGGCCAGGCGCATTTGCAAATTGGTATTAGTGTTCCCCAGACTCTGAATATTTGAAGCCATTCTTCAAATTTCCTTTTCACACAGTGAGAGACAGTCCTGGAGTTGTTAAGAAGTCTCCAGGAAAGTGAACTAGGAGACCCCTGGGGTTCCCTCCCTTAGAGGGTGGAATCTGTCTTCTAGTTTCCTTATGGTTTCTATTTCTAATGACATTAGGATCAAAGCTTGCTTTTAACATCCTTTGGCAAAGCTGAGTTTTCTGCTTTGTTCTAAGGAGAATGTAGCTAATTCAATATTATTATAGGTCCAAGCTGTATATCATAATCACTTACAGATATAACCAAAACCCTCTCCCCTGAGGTTCTGATCCACGAGCGGATCTTGCCCCAGGCAACCACTTAGTTATTGTAATAGAGACACATCACTTTCTGGATCAGAAGGATTAGGCATCTTTATAGATGTTTTTTGCTTCCCAAAATGGAAAGATCAGCTGTCTCTTAACACTGAATGAGCTGCTGGGACCCGCCCCCCGGAGACAAGGTGAGCATGACAGGTGCACTTGAACACAGAAAGGGTTCAGGATAGAAGTCAGGGATGACTCACAGATCACTCTCTCAAGTTCACTGGGGCTAGCAAAAGGAAAGAGCTTCCGGGCCTCCCTGGTGGTGCAGCAGGTTGAGCACTGTGCTATGAAGCTGTCCACAGCCTCTGCAGCGCAGGTGGGTTTGATTCCTGGCCGGCCAAGGAGATACCCACATGGCGCAGCAGACCTCTCCTGTCTCCCACTGCTCCCCTCACCAGTGTTTTCGGTCTGCTTGTTCTACTCCCCGCTCTGTCTCTGCGAATTCTCTCACCCTCCTGCGCCTCTGGCCTGTACTCCAGTTCTTGTATAAATAAATAAATTTTTTAAAAAAGGGGACTTTCAGGGAGTTCAAATTTAGGATGTTCTCGTTGGTTGGGACAGAACCCTAGTTGGCTGGGATAGAACCTGGATGATCCTGTTAAGCTCACGGGAGGGTCCACTCACTTTTCTCCCTGCTGACCACAGCACCATTCTGAGAGGAAGGGAGATGCCAGGATTTATCTTTTAATTGTGGCTGAAGGAGGGGCAGAAGAGGATGGCTTTATAAATGAAGTAGCTGCTGGGATTAGATATAAAGAGGCAAAGTTCAAGGAGTAGCACAGACTGATTCAGGAAGCTGTGTTTTCTCATCTTGTGCCTGCTGTCTAGGCCACAGGACCTAATCTTTTGGGGACTTGATTTCTGACAATAAGCTGGATCTTCTGAGCAGCCACCCCCTTCTAGTTTGTTCACAGGAAGGCAGCAAGTAATTACAGATAGCCCCTTGAACATAAAATCAGGGGTTCCCAATTAATATTTTATGGTGGTGTCCAAAGGAAAAATCTCAATGTAAAATTCACCATAATTTTCCTTGGCTAATAGTCACAATATTTAAAAAATATTGCTGGCAAGCAGGAAGCTACCCCATCAAGCCATTTTTTTGTTAGTTTACCTACTGTATTTCTTTTTCTAACTGGAAATAAAAAGATGTTTTGTGACAGGTGGGGGAAGAAAAGAGCTTAGGGACTCCCTTTTTGCTTCCCACAAAAGCCTGCCTTTCTAAAAAGGTCATAGGTCCACCAGATATTCAAAGAACACCAAAAAAAGATAAAAAAGGAGGGGTCACACGCAAGGACCAGAGCTGTCGGCAGATCCCAGAGTGGCCAGCTGGGTGCAGACAGCTGACAAGGCTGTCCAGAGCTGCACCCTTAGAGCTGTGGGGTGTCGCAGCAACAGCCCTGATCCAGCCTCAAAGAGTAAAAGAGGTTTGTGACCCTGGACCTGTTACTTGATTTATCTGAACTTAATTGTCCTTAACTGATAGGAGTGTAGCATAAGATTTGGAGACAAAAAAAAAAAAAAAAAAAAAAAACAGGTTTCAAATCCTATCAGCCACTAACTTAGCTGAGGGTAGATTACTTAAGCATTCTAAGCCTCAGATTCCCCATCTATTAAACTACTTTGTGAGGATTCAAGGTCATGCAGTTAATACGCCCAGAAGACTAATTTATACAGCGAATGTTCAACCATCACCTTATTGTTCAAGATGATGCCTAGGTTGAATTCTCCTGGCTCCAGCATTTGAAGAACACTATCTTAATTGTCCATCTCCCTTACTAGAGTATAAGCTGAATCCACAGGTGCTTTAGTTCTTCT
The DNA here is from genome assembly GCF_964194135.1 of Talpa europaea. Classification (NCBI taxonomy): domain Eukaryota; kingdom Metazoa; phylum Chordata; class Mammalia; order Eulipotyphla; family Talpidae; genus Talpa; species Talpa europaea. The sequence goes on from NC_140070.1 coordinate 41,851,269, forward strand.
CTATATAATCAGATCTGCGTAAAATACCCAGCATAGAGAAGGCACCTGGTAAAGACCACCTCTGTCTTTACTGAATGAATGAACTCTGTTGCATTAAAAGGCAACTACTTTGTTAATCTAACAAGATCACACATTCAGTCCTGAATCTTATATTAATAGTACATGAGATTCATTGCCTCGTGTCCTGGGTCAGCCAGAGTGTGAAATCAGGGGCATTAAGTTTTATGAGGAATCTTAGGAATCAACTCTTCCTGAAGTCTGGGGGGTGAAAGCACTTGCTCTTGCCACAGTGCTCAAAGTCAGGACCAGCCGGCTGACTGCAGAATGGAAGGAGGATGGTACCTACTTTCACAGCATAGGTGCTGCCGGGGTCCTCGGAGCAGGTGGCACAGTAATAAATGGCATCTCCTGAGTCACAGCAGGGCTTGTTACAGGTCAGCTTGAAGAGTGACCAGTTGTTCTCATTGAAGTGCAGCTCCTTTTTCTGGCCGCCCATGAAGAGGTCCTCACACTTGGTCACGAGGCGGAGCAGGGACTGGGCATAGAGCCCCCCCAGCTTCTTATAGGTGCCATCCTTGCTGCTGATGCTGCTCAGGAGGCTGTGGAGGTGCAGCTGGGTGCTGCTGGTGGAGGCCTGGCTGGACACACTTAGCTGAGAGGAGGAGGCCGAGGGGACCCCTTTGCACTGGATGCCGGGGCTCCCGCAGATGCTTTTGCTGCCCACTGGCCCCGGTGCTGGGACCCAGTGGCCATTGCCTTTGAAAGTTTTCTCCAGAGGTTCAGAAGAGAAGACATGGTGTTGGCGGTTCCCAGGGCCATACCTGGAGGAATAGCTTAAGTGGGAGTCCTCGTGGACACAGACATTGGTTTCCGAGTGGCTAGGGTTCAGCTTGGGACTTGCTGTTCTTGTCTTGGGGGAGCCTTGGGTCCAGAAGAAGCCATCTGGTGAGGAAGCAGCCCGGCTCACTATCTTTTTCTGCGGGAGAGGCGGGGGCTGCAGAGAGCTGCTGGGGGACACATCCTCAGTGGAGCCCGAGGGGAATGAAACAGGAGCGAAGAGCTTCTTTCCACTGTTGGTGGGCGAGTGAGTAGGCTCAGAGGATGGGCCTGGAAGAGAAACAGAAACAATCAGGCTAGAGGTCAATGCCATTGCTGCCAGGGTCCTGTGGGTGGTATTTTTTTGTTTGTTTGTTTGTTTTGGTCATAGCAATTTATTTCATTTTAATTTCTTTCTTTTATTTAATTTTATTTTTATATTCCCCATACAATTGTAACCCCCTTATTTTGACCCCAATCCCTCCTTTTCCTGCTCCCCCACCCCATAGTGTGTCTCTGGTTCATAGTTGTTATTGATTTTTGATTTTTTTTTTCTTACAGCTATTCTTTTTCCTGGTCCCTTATTTAGGTTTTCTAGATTCCTGCTATGAGTGACTTAATTTCTTTCTTGAAGAGACAATATATGCTCAATGAACAAAATTAAAAATGCAAAAAAGTAAACAGTAGAAATGAAGTCTTCCTCTTACCCTGTCCCTAAGCACCCTGTTCCTCCCATCAGAGCAAACCACTGCTGGTAATTTCTCACACATCCTTCTGGAATACATCAAATGACCCAAGTAAATGAACAAGCACATCTTTACACAAAGGCGCAGCAACAGCGGCCACTATTAAGAACATTGCTTTTCTGCATTTGACACTAGATCTTAGGGAAATTTTCACATCAAATGTAGAGATCTAATTCTTAACAGCCATTCCATAATATATCATCTCAGGCAACTTTCTTTAACCAATACTTTATTTAACCAATCTCCTCTGGGTGGTAGGAAATCCTAATCGCCACTAATGTCAGCAGGCTCTGAAACCCTAGAGTCCCCCCACTCCCACCCCCACCAACACTCCAGGAGGAAGCCTGGTCAGATGAAGGCTCAGGTGGCAGCTGAAGCACTTCCTCCACCTCCTCCCTCGAGCAGCAGAGGTGGAGATGGGAGGCAGAAGAGTACTCACTGGCCCCTAGGCTAATAAAGGGAAGAGCAGGCCCCCTATGGATGAGGCTTTCAAAGGTCAAGAAGCCTTAGCCACCAAGTAACCAGACTGGTGAGCAAGAGGGCTGGTGGGTGAGTAGAAACATGCCCATTTCCTGGCCTTTATGCTACCTTTGAGAGGTCTGATTCTCAACATGCAGGAGGAGGGGATGGGGAGCAGAATGTGATCAGAAATCCCTGCTCAGTGCTTTAATTAACACCTTCAATTATGGGGGCTTTGGTGGTTAGTGTGGTGTGGCAACATACACTCAAGAGGTGTGACCCTATACCCTAAATAACATACTGTGCTCTAAACCAATGTTACCAAATAATACATCAATAACATGAGATTAATAATTAAAAAAAATCAGCCCCTCCAGTGAGAGGGAAGTCTGAGTATGGTTGGTCTTAGGGCTCCTGGTTTAGCTGGCTGGGGAGGTTTCTGAAAATGAGCTTCTACACAAGCCTCTCTTTAAGCCTGGTGCTTATTTCCCAATCTTAACTGGTTCATCTCCCTGTATGTCTCTCCTTGATGCCACCACCATGTCCCTTTCTGTAGACCTGGACTCTGAACTGGGGGTGGACAGCAGAATGAAGCCATAACTACCTACTGACCTTACCCAATCCATTTTCTTCGTTTTAAAAATATCCAGAAATCATTGTGGTGAAGGCCCCTTCCAGCACTAATAGTCTATAATTTCAGCCACTCTCCCATGTTCAACCTCTCCTAATAGGTATTTTGTCTCAAAGCTGCCCCTGAAATAAAATACCTCTGGGCAGAGAGTTACGTTGCTTCAACATTCTCTATTTTTAGTTGACACAATTGCCACTGGTAAACTTTCCAATCTGTATGGATAGCAGGAATCTTAAAAAAAAAATCTGGGGGCCTCCCAGGTGGCACAGGAGTCAAGCACAGCACTATGAAGCTATCCACAACCTCTGCAGCACTAATTCTATCCATGGTCGGCAAGGGAGCTATCCACATGGCGCAGCAGACCTCTCCTGTCTCCTGTCTCACCCGCTGCTCTCCTCAGCAGTGTATTTCAGGCAGTCTACCTGTTCTGTTCCCCACTCTGGTGAATCTTCTCACTGTCCGCACCTCTGGCCTATACCCCAGTTCTTGTATGCATAGAGAAATAAATCTTAAAAAAAAAAATCTGGAATACTTTGTATTCCCCAGACTCCCAAAGAGAGTCAAGGGGTTCTGCTTTAGATTCCAATGTCAAGTCCAGCATGAAGAATAACTCGTGTGCTCACGCAGTTGCAAAGGATTTTCTCCTTTATCCTGTGTCTGTTCTCTTGCTTTCCTGTGGGAACTGTGTTAGTCAGTGGCTTTGATCAGACCTACATCCCATAAAGGCTGGGGTAAATCTGGCAAGGAGCACTAGGTATTAAGAGGAAGCTGGCTTCAAGGTGCAGTGTGTGGGCTTTAATTGTGAGATTCCATCTGCCCCACAATCACTGAATCACACTCTCACGAATCAGAGAATGAGAGAATGTTCCTGACCACACACTCCCCCCCCCCCGCCCACCCCAAGTCATAAAGGGCTCATTCACTGATGAGGACTCACTTGAAATGTGGACTTCACCTTCTTAACTGGGCATTATAGATGCATAGTATGACTTTTGTATTTAGGGGGAAAATCTGCCTCGTTTTAGCACAGGCCACCATCTTTGACTGCAGATGCACTTCTGAACTCTGGGTCCTTTTTAAGCTGTTCTTCGGATATGGGACCATAAATGGTGAGAAGACCATCATTTCCTCCTGTAGCCCCCAGGGCATCTCAGGGCCACATGACATGTTTATATTCATGAGGCCACTCAAAAGGGATGCCAACATGTGGTCCTCCTGATGAAACCAATTCTCCACAGGACAAGCAGTAGCTTCTAGTCTTCAAGGGCAGCAGGGGGCATCCCTAAAGACCCAATGGAACTCTTACTTGGGGGAGCCACTTCCTCAGACACATGGCTGTAGCAAGACAGCGGTAGAGTCTTACTATTTGCAGCAGCTGCCACATCCCGCATTTAGAAAAGCCAGAAAGAGGAAACAATTATACCTTGACACGAAAATAGTTTCAAAATCCACAGGCAGGCAAACAACTAGTTCAGAAAAAAATGTGCCTAAAAATTCTGACAACTTTGGCCAGCAGTCCATATTTTCACGACCTGATGCAATGGCTCACGAGGAGAATTCAAATATATCCTGGTTCAATGCTGGTCACCCTGTCTCCAAATTCTAGCTTACAGTTAACGGCATAAAAGGGGTGAAAGTGGAAAATACTTTCCTGGGAACTTTGTCTCTATCATAGTTACCTCTTTGGTAGGTTTTTAAATGATTCTGCATATTCACTGGGCCAGAGAGCTCTTAATTCCAGCCCTTCCTTTTGATTTCCAATTCTGCACAGAAAGCCAGTAGCTGACTACAGATATCACCTCTGCATCCTTCTTGCAGGTGCTTCAAAGAGGAGAAAGAGTTTCTAGTGTGAAACGACACACTATGTTGCACAAGGTAGGCTCTCAGAAAGATGGAAGGGAAGGTATACTAGTTGGTATCCATTAGTCATTCTATATATAACTACTTGGTGTCATATTTAGAAAGTAGAAAAATCAGAATTTTAGCAATCAGGGAAAACAGCTTAACCTTCATGCAGAAATGCAGGCGAAAAGTTCAAACGTAGTACAGTGAGGTTTTCCTTATTATAGATCCCTCTTCTTTTGCTGGGTTTTAATAGGTACCTTCATTGTTCTCTATGGCCAAAATGAGAGCTGAGCTTATGGAGGAAGTGGTCAGTCCAGTCTGGAGTCTGATGAATGAGTGTCCTTTTGCTTCCTGGATGCCCTGCTCTCCCTTCTGACAGCAGCTGGGCTCCAGTAAATATGGAAGCAAAGGGCTGAGTCCCAGTTGAGAGTCTGCAAACTCCAACTTCAACTTTGGTGTTTGCCTATTCTCCAACTTTGGGTAAGACAAAGCAAACCTGAAGTCTCTGTTTTTTGGACTATTCTATGGATCATTTTTTAAAATTAGTACAGTAGGTTATATAGCTGGAGATCGCTGAATAAATTTATCCACTCGCTCAGTTAGTGTTTCATGAGCATTATTAAATGCAAGGCAAGGGAAGCAAAGCTGGAGATGGTTTGTGCATTCCTGCCCTTCCTGTCAAAGGTGAGAAAACTAAAACCACCTGTGCAGGCACTCTGTCAATATCATATGAGAAGTGGCAATCTTACTGGCTTCTGCCAGCTCCCTCTCCCTCTTCTCCAGAAGTGGTGAAGGCTGGGGGTGGAGGGGATATTCTAGCCTCACCTGTAACTTTTTCCTCCAAAGGAAAATTGTGCAACCTCTTGTTTGGTTTCTAGTCAGAAGAGGCTCAACTCTGAATGTTAAAAAAAAAAAAAAAAGAAGAAGAACAAAGCATTCCTTCAAAAGGAACATTTATTTTTCAAGAAGGTAAATGTGTTCTGAAAATGGAAGCATGTTATTAGCATTTTACAACTGGATGGAAAATGTGGCATTTGAGCAGAGTCTCTCTGGACCGCTTCATCATCCCGGGAAACAATCATCAAGATGTGAGTGTAATTTACATGCAAATTAAAAAAGGAAAAAAAACCAGCAGCAGCACTGTTTTGGTTTGGAATATAGGGTCATGGAAAATATCCCAAGCCCACAGCCCATGTGTGGTTCTGGAATCCTGATCTTTCCATCTTCTCTTATAACACAATCATGAAGGGTTTTCTTAATTTACTAAATTAATAGCAAAACTAAAATTCAGTTCAAAGTACTTCCACATGTTGTTGATGAAAAGTATGAGTTGTCATTTTTAGAGGATAATTTGGTAACATCTATTAAAAATGTGTAACATTTTGACCTATGAACTCCACTTCTTCTAAGAATTTATCTTACAGACATGTTTACCAAAGATTTTAATGTATGTCTCCTAATGAAAATAACCTCACCATACAGAGACAAGAGGCGGGCTTAACCAATCCATACTATGAAAAAAAAAGACAGCATTAAAAAAAATTGAGGTCTCCCAGAGGTTCTGATTTGAAGGACTTTAAGATATATTAAGTATAAAAAGGTATAAAATTGCATTTTATGATATTTAAAATACGGGGAAATATTTCTGGGATGACTTGGAGAAAATTTAGAAGTGGCAGTGTAAACTGGGATGTGGTGTCCAAAGACCGGGTTTTTATCACAAGCAGATAGCAACTTTATTGAAGTAATATTTTAAAAATTCAGTTTAAAGGGAATAGTTTAAAAGGAAGCATCACTTTCGTGATATTGTAAGGGCTGAGGCCATAGACAATCCTAAAAATAACTCTTTCCTTTGAGATCGCCTCCTCATGCTTCAATAATGTGCTCCCCAACCAGAGCCCATACAGTCTGTCTCTCCCACACTAAGCTGGTTGGAGGGTGGAAAGGAGCATAATGGGTCCAAATGTCATTTAGAATGAACCCATCAATTCAGGATCCAGTGCTCTAACAAGCCTGTGTAATAGGTCAGGCTGTCACTCTTCTGACTGATGCCTCATTTTTGTGGACTTACTGCCTCTGTCTCTCCCCCTGGCAAATCTTTTCTCCCTTCCAGGCCAGGTTACTGGCTGGATTTCTCCCCAAGGCAATTATTGTGTGTGATACATTAGTTACTTTACTCCTTGATCTTCCTCATTGTTTGTCTCAACCCAGTAGACAATGGATTTGCTCCATGAAGAAGGGACTGATGTATCTTCAACATCTAGAATTCTATCCAGCACATAGTTTGCACTCAACAAATATCTATCAAATTAACAACTGAATTCATGTATGTGTTATAAAAATCAGCTTGGCATTATTATTGAGAAAATCAAGGTGATTGTGAAGATATTTAACTTTCTGTATCTCTGGTTTGCTAGCTATAAAAATAAGAATACCAGGGCCTCCCCAGTGGCGCAGCGGTTGAGCGCTGGGTTGCGAAGCTGCCCGCAGCCTCTGCAGCGCCGGTTTGATCCCCGGCCGCCGGGCGAGGATCCCACATGGTGTGCAAACCTCTCCTGTCTCGCCTGCTGCTCCCCTCAGCAGTATACTTCGTCAGTCTGCCTGTTCTGCTTCCCGCTCTGCCTCTGGTGAATCCTCTCACCCTCCTGCGCTTCTGACTGTACCAAGTGCTTGTATAAATAAAATAAAAAAATAAATAAATCTTATAAAAAAATAAGAATACCAGCATCACCCTGGTACATATATTCATGTGCGATTATATCTATATTCACAGTATAGTTAGATCTCTGGTCTGCAGCATATTTCAGTTCAAATAAGCATCTCTAATTTTCTGTAATATGGGAACCTGGCATCCACGGAATTTTAATGCTACTCTAAATTAAAAAGGAAAATGATCTTAATGCTACATTAGGTTGCATATTAAAAGTAACCATTTAAAGCACCAGAGTCTGCATGACCATTTTTGAGGATCATTTAGCCGATCATGTCCCTTCCCATCCATCCATCCATCCATCCATCCATCCATCCATCCATCCATCCATCCACCCACCCACTACAGATACCCATTCCTTTGGCAGCATCCATGGGTCTGTCCTGACACAGCAGTCTGTCCCTTCCAAACTAAGCATAAACCAAACAACTGCTTAGACAGATTCTTCCTTCCACTCAGCTGACACTGTTCAATTGAATGGCCCACATGGGCAAATGGGATGACAGATGTACTTAGAGGAGCATGAAAGTGATATAAACATAATGAGGAGAAACAAATACTGATACAAATACGGTATTTGGTAAACATAACCTTTAGACAAACTCCTTTTTAAGACACAACAGAGTTACAGATTTCAAGTATGTTTTTCTTATAAAGGTTAAACCTATTTGTCATAAAATCTAAATAACAAAATTAACCATTAACTCTGAAGAGCTTCCAAAAAGCTTATATAACCTATTGTGATATGCACTTAATGACTGCCCTCACACCACTCAGGCCTGCCTGCACTGTGGATGCAGAGGGTCAGCAAAATGCACCCTTTTCCTCAGTGAGCGCTGACAAAATAAATGTATAGTTAATGGTGTCTTGAGTGCATATATAATGTTAGGAAGGTGGACAACTATGGCTTCAAAGAACTTCACCTTCAACTAATTCTACCTTCCTCTTCTGATCCACTTTCTCAGTTTCAGTACTAGATGCCAAATAGTAACAAGAGGTGTGATATCAGGGTAACTATGTCAGTTCTGAGGTAAAAGTGAGTAAGGGCTTAAGGAAATGAAAGGTAATTACTCAGATCTAAAGCAAAACTACTTTGGCTAATGATGAGAAGCTGAAGGAAGGGTTCTTTATACTTCAGGGTTCTGGATATTCTCCAGATTAGTGCTTAAGCGATACTAAATAGTAATACTAAAAGAGAGAGAGCGAGCTGGTTAGCCTTTGGTTTATTGCCAGTTTCAAAGCCTATTTCTGAGTGCAGAGCCAAACACAGGAGCAGCAGGTAGAAGTCATTCTCCCTAAAGAGTTAGAGCCTGATAACAAGGCAAATGTTCCTTGTTGATTGATCTAAGAATTCAGATTCTGAAGTGAATTTCCATGGGATAACTGGCTGATGAAAATGGAATAACCATCGATAAGTAATCATTACATATGAATTGGAGAATGTCTGAGTTAGCTGTCTCCATTAATACCATAACCCCCCAGTGTCTCCCTATTTCCCACCTCCACAGATTTTGAGAATCTCTCCAGTCCAGCCTCCTGCTTCCAAACTAATCTTGCATCCCTTTCTCCCTCATCTACTGCCACTGAAGTGGGTCAGACAGGGCCTCGCTTTTTCCCAGTGTGCACTGGTAAACTTGTGCCTCTACACCCTCTTTATTGTTTCCTTAACCTACAAAGCCCCCCTCTCCCTTCCCTTTAGACACAAGTTCAAATTCCATCTTCTCCAAAAGCTCCCCATCAGCTCTCATTGCTTTCTCTATCTTTTGAAAGCCTTTATAAGCATGCATGTTCTGGGCCTGCTTTCCTAGTTTATTTCATCCATCCCAATCTCTTAATCTTATTTTCCTAGCTAGATCTAAGGAGCCCTCAGAACAATCATCACGACTCCAAGTTCTGAGCAGCAAAACATGGAGGCAATGAAGGCCTGTTTCCATTGACACCAGTGGGCCAGTGGCTGATAGAGTTCTGCCCTCTCAGAACTGGCCCCAATCCAGGCTGACTAGCACAGGGCCTAGTGATTTGCATGCCTAGCAGAGACATTTATGAAGTAATCTGCCTTGTGGCATTTTGTACAATGGATGAGAAAAGGAAAAAGATAGAAACTCAGGAAAATCTTCAGAAAAAGAAAACTCCTCTTTGCCACAACCCACCCAGATCAAGGCTAAGAGACAGAGATTTCCTGTTTTTAAGTCATAGATATCACAATTTCCCATTAGACTTGACCACAGATTGCCTTATGACATCTGCTTTTGTCTTAGCGGTAGTCATCTTTTAGACAGAAAATTGTTGATGACCGTGAATTTTCAGTGGAACCCTCTACTCCAAAATTGCCTACTATGGAGAAATACTTCTGCAGGAGTGAGAAAGAAAGTCAAGCTAGCACATGTCGAAAGCCACATGTTTAAGCAAGTCTAAGAAAAGCAGGAGAGGACACATGCACAACGAACGTTGAAAGAATAAGAGATTTTAATGCTATTCATCATAATAACAGATAAACGAGAGTTCCTTTTAAGGCATACACCTCATTGGGACATACTCAGACATCATGTCTTAGAACTTAATCCAGAAAGTGGAAAAGATGGTAGCTGATGAGCCTCCATGCTTTCACCAATAAACATTTATGTAAACACCTGCTGTCCAAGTGCTTTTATGCATGTGTGCCTAGGAGCAAGGTGTGTGTGTGCATAGGAGAGAGAGGGCAGACAGACCAGGGTGTGTGTGTATGTGTGTGTATGTGTGTAAATGTGTGAAAACTTGTGGTTTGGCATGTACTCACCCCCTGAGAACCAAACCTGAGGACAGACATGGAACGCAGACATATACACAGATGTGTCATTACCCAAGGCATCAAGAGTCTTTCCATGTGCATTCAACTTCCGCCTCCTCCCACCTTGTTGCCATTGGATGCATGTGTAACAGGAGGGGGCAAGAAGGGATGAGGCACCTTGTCATGCATTCAATAGGGAATTAACTTCAACTGCTCCTACATATGTCTACTTCCTGTGTAAAGCATAGCCATGACGGGAGAGCCAGCTCAGCCCTTCCAACTCCTGGCAATTAACCCAGGTCGGCCTTGCAGGCCTGAGAGAACCCATGCTGCCCCCATCAGTCAAGTCTATTACCTCCATCGCTGCAGGTCCTGGAGTCTGAGGCCAGGCTGTCTGTGGAGCCTGTGGTGAAGCTGACGTGAATGCCCCTGAAGGAAGGGCTGAGGCTCTCTGTGGAGCCCTGGCTCACTTTTTCCAGATCAGAGCTGCTCTTGTTCATCTTTAAAAGGTTCCTAGAAAATGTAGGGACAAACAAAAGTAATTAATTTGGTTTCTATTCAAAAACCAGATCTATGGATCAAGAACTCACTTTGCTTCTGAAGCCTGACCAACGCCAGCAGGTTCTGAAAAAAACAGGAAGCAAAAACAGGGTTCTTCTGAGACCTTAGGCACAGGAATGGTAGGAGATTTCTTGAGTGTGGCTAGGAGAAGAGAATCTGTTAAATTATATTTACACAAGTGCCAAAATCATGATTTGGGAGGAACGCCTTCCTATTCTGACCCCATCTGCCAAGAACATTTATGCCATTTATTATATCTCGTGTAAGAATTCTACAAAGAACACTTGAGCATTCTCATACAAGCAGATGTATGGAGAAACATATAGAGATGGGTTGGCTTTTGCAAAATCACAGACAAATGAATTGCAAATAGGACTAATGTGGCATTTTTTTCTTTATTATGTTTTTGGGGATGTATTCATTTGACACAGCTTAAAGGGTTTAAGTTGTTCCTTGGAATTAAGGAAAATGTTATTTCAATTTTAACTCGACTTCTAGTGCTGTGTTTAGATAGAATGATGTTAACATAACCCTTATTCTAGAACAAGGGAATCTTTCCTTAGCCTTTCTATGAAGTCTTTTGCATCCCCAACGTATTAGGGGCAGGAATACCAAGTTCAAGAAAAAAGAATTTGTCCTGTAGAAAAGAGTTGCATTATTAGGTGGAGTGTTTAGCTTATTGATTTTTCTTTCCCTCATGCCAAGGACCACATGAATATTCACTCTGACCTGACATTTTCACCACTAAGCGAGAAAGACCACAATCAATCCAGCTCCCTCCCTGCTGGTGGTAACCCAGATTTGTCTGAACTGATATTTCCTGATGACATTCCTGTTCCCACTAGAGCAGATCTATATCTCAATACCTGCTGTAGGAAATATACAATGCAGTATTGATCTGGCATCACAGCTGCCTTATTTAATGCACATGACCTTACAGTTAAGAGTGTATTGATTGTTCTTTGTGTACAACATTGCCAGACCCTGTATTGGTTCTCTCAGTCTCTGGAATCCCTTATTTATTAACAAAAAAAAGTTTAGAGTATGTTCATTTGCTACCTTTAAGCATGTCTCTCTTTCCCACCCCCTCTCCCACCCCTTAGATCAACATTAAAAAACTTTTTAAAGTAGTCAAATGCAAATGTGACAGTGATGGCAATGTTACAACAAATAGTAGTTGTTTTATTTCATTGTCACTGTAGAGATCTTGGAAACCTTAAATCTTTAGGAAGGGTTATAGCAGTCGATTATTGTTATTTTACCCTCTGGCAAAATAAAATCATAGGAGGCTTCATAAATGTTTTTATCCTTATCGGATCCATCAATAATGGCTTTCTCAGATGAAGTCAGGAGATGAAGATGTAAATAAAGGAAAACTCCTCTCTCTAGGTGAAAAGTCATCTACATCTATGACAATCCAACTACTCTGACCCCTCCAAAGTCATCTCTAGCCTCTGGGTCTTCAGCCTCTGGAAATCGCCAGGGAGAAATTCCAGCACTACAAGTGCTGAACTGGCACAGCCTGCTCCTCACTCCACAAACGGGAAAAACATTTCATGAAATTTAAGTAGATAAAGCTAAAAAATCTATAAATGTGTATATGAGTACACACACACACAATTATTTAGAGAAATTAGAAAAATAAAACACAACAAAGCACTGAAAGAAAGAAGAGGCAGAGAAGGAACACAGCAGCAGAGCGGACAAGGACTGCCTCAACACCAGGTGCAAGCATGCTGCAGGTTTTGGCAGGTGCTCTTTATCCTCAGGTTATGGAAGTTTGTTTCTATTTGAAGATTTCTAAGTGCTTTCTATTTTTTTAAAAAGATTTATTTATTTATGCATACAAGAACTGGGGTACAGGCCAGAGGTGTGAGGGGTTATGAGTATTCCCCAGAGACAGAGTGAGGAGCAGAACAGGCAGGCTGACCGAAATACACTGCTGAGGGGAGCAGCAGGTGAGACAGAGGAGGTCTGCTGTGCCATGTGGGTAGCTCCCTGGCTGGGGATCCAACTCATGCTGCAGTTGCTGCAGATAGCTTCATAGTTGTGTCTCAACCCCTTGCTTCACTAGGGAGGCTCTTAAGTGTTTTCTATTTTTTAATTACTTCTAGTTATTGGCTTTGATCTAATGCTTTTTCTACATCTATTAAAAAATCATTTTCCTGCTTCATTCTGTTAATGGGATGAGTTACAATAATAACTTTTCTTAAGTCACCCACATGCTTGCAAACTTTGCAACAACTTATTTTCATACACATTACTGGATTCAGGTTTACTAAGATTTAACTTGGGATTTTTACATTTACATTCAAATGTAAGGTCATCAATTTTTTTTTCTTCTACTGTCCTTGTCCAGTTTTGGTACAAAGGTTAAATTAAAATCATAAAATGAAATGGGTAACTTTTCACCTTTTCCACTATCTTATGCTATTTGCGTAAGATGGGATTATTTGTTCCCTCAAATGTTGCTAAAACTTGCCTGCAAATTCATCTAGACTTGGCTGTAGGATAAGTGAGATCAATAAATATTTGCTTCTGATAAATCTGGGATGAATGTTTTGAGGATCAAGAATGAAGAAACAGATTTCCTTATGCAGGAACTTGCTGTATAACAAATCAAGTGCTGTGCCTACGAGGGGCAAGGAAGTTCACAGTAGCCACACACCAGCTGCTTACAAAAGGATAAAAAGATAGCAGAGCTGCAGTATCTTACCCGATGTACAAACATGAATTTTCGATGGGGGTAAAAAAACCCAATCTTCTAGAAGAAAATATTGGAGAAAATCTTTATGATCTTGGGGTAGAGGAAATTCTCTTAAATGAGATTAAAAAAAATAGAACCATAAAGAAAAAGATATTGATAAATTTTAGTACTTTACATTTTTAAACTTCTGACAGATGAAAAATTTTACAAAGAGAGTGCAAACCCCCCCCCCAAAAAGTTGGATTGCGAAACCCACATATTTAACAATTCACATAACAGATAAATTATTGGTATCCAGAATATGACTATAAAAATAATGCAACAAATGACCCTATTTTTTTTTTAATTTTTTTTTTTTATAGAGGCATGTTTTATTTATTTATTTGTTTGTTTGTTTGTTTGTTTATACATGCACTGGGTACAGTCAGAAGCGTGGGAGGGTGAGAGAATTCACCAGAGCCAGAGCGGGGAGCAGAGCAGGCAGAAGGACCGAAGTACACTGCTGAGGGGAGCAGCGGGCGGCAGGAGAGGTCTGCGCACCATGTGGGACCCTCCTCCTGTGGCCGGGGAGCAGCCGGGGATCGAACCGGTGCCACAGAGGCCGCGGGCAGCTTCGCAACCCAGCGCTCAACTGCTGCGCCACTGGGGAGGCCCGTAAATGACCCTATTTTTAAAAAGGGCAATGGATAATGTAAAGCAATTCATAAAAGAAAAAACATGGAAGGTCAATCACCGCATGAAAAGATGATCAGTCTACTAGCAATAAGAGTAAAAATAAGTGAGATTCCATTTATATCCAAGCAGATCATTCTGGCAATATCAGGTATTGTTACGGTTGTGGGAAAATGGAAATTTTTTGGTATTGTCTGTGGGCCTGTGGATTGATGGACACACACACATACACACACACAATGGCTAACAATTTGATGAAACTTGTAAAGTTGAATATGCTCATTCCTATACCACACTTACTCCATTTTTAGGTATAGATCCTTGAGCAATGTTATTCAAATCACTAATAGTGAGTGAATTCCTAAGTCAATTTAGGAGTGAAAGGCAGTTTTTTAACCAGTAGGCCATTTTAACAAAACAGACCAGATAATATGAAAAAAAAAAAATTTTGTGAAAATTCATTTTGTTAAACTTTGGTTTCAGGGGGAGGGGGTGTGTGTGTGGGGGGGGTGCGCACACCTGTCAGTTCACACGCTAATTGGGTCGTGATAGCAAATATATTTCTTACTGTGAGTCCTCATTTTTAAAAGTTTAAAAATTATTGCTCTACAATAGGGGAAAATAAACTTTCCTTAAAAGGCCAGATCAGGAATCTACAATAGCCTTGTCCAGAGGAAATATTCAAGTCATATATATAACTCTAAAATTTCTGGTAGTCGTGGGCCTCCCCGGTGGTACAGTGGGTTGAGTGCTGTGCTGTGACACTTCTGCAGCATGGGTTCGATTCCCAGCCGGCCAGGGAGAAACCTACATGGCGCAGCAGATCTCCCTTGCCTTGCCAGCTGCTCCCCTCAGCAGTGTCTTTGGTCCATCTGCCTGTTCTGCTCCCCGCTCTCTCTGGTGAATTCTCTCACCTTCTCGCGTCTCTGACCTGTACCCCAGTTCTTGTGTAAATAAATCAATCCTAAAAAAAAATTCTGGTAGTCATAAGTGACATTTATCTTAATGATATTTAATATTTAAAATATATTAAAACATTATCACCTCAACATGTAGTGAATATAAAAGTTATTATTGATATATTTTATATTCTTTTTTACTCTAAGGTTTTAAAAGCTAGTGTGTATTTGCTTTTATATCACATTGTCATTTAGACTAGCCACATTTTAAGTAGTGGTTACTCTACTTGCATAGTGCAGATCTAGAGAAACTGTCATGGGTAAGATTGTTCACAGAGTTATTATTAATGGCAAAGGCAAACTTTTAAATAATCCAATATTCATAACAAAGGAACGGATACATTGTGGTATAGTCTTATAATGGCGTACAATACAGCATTCAAAAATAAATGAACTTGATTTTAATGTACTAATATGAAAATAATTCTTAAAATGTTAAATAGTAAAAGTAGCTCACAAAAGGCTTCAGTGGTACTTTTTACATACATTTTTAAAATGCATAATTACATAACATATAATTCCATATTACATATATGTAGTAAAATGGAAATGATACTCATCAACTTTAAGATAGGTACACTCTGGGTAGCAATGGGAAATTGAAAAGGAATTTCCATATATTTAATTTTTAAAAATCTAAAATGATGGCAAAAACTTAATGTTTGAAAAATTGTAAGGATGGATATAAATTAAATTATTCTTTGAATTTCACTGTGTGCTTGAAATATCTGACAAATTGAAAACGCACATTACTAGTAGGAAAGTAAATCGCTAGGGCTGAATGAATGCAGGGCTGGCCACTCCCACGGATCTGCTGCTGAGAAAGGTGAGGCCCATGGTGGGGGACCAGCAAGATTTCTATTGGGCCCCCAGCAGGACTGGCGGATAAGGAAGGCTGTTTCCATCACAGAATAACCTTATGGATAGAAAAAATTGTTTCTCAGATACAACAACTCTTTCGAGCTTTTGGGAGTTAATTCTTCATTTCATCACTGTGAGGGAGATGTCACAGCTTTAATAACTGATCAAGTAAATACAGACAAAATGCAACTACTGCTGTGACGGCTAATTTTCCACTGAATGTGAGATTGTGTGTGTGTGTAGGGAAGTGGGGAGTCTTGGGAACTAGGTGTCAAAACCACAAGTGGAATTTTCTTTTTTTTTTACATATTTATTTATTTATGCATACAAGAACTGGGGTATAGGCCAGAGGTGCGAGGAGTGAGAGAATTCACCAGAGACAGAGTGGGGAGCAGAACAGGCAGATTGACTGAAATAAATACACTGCTGAGGGGAGTAGAGGAGAGTCAGGAGGGGTCTGCTGCGCCATGTGGATTACTCCCTGGCCAGGGATCGAACCCATGTAGTGGCTGCAGATAGCTTAAGTTTGTGTCTTAACCCCTTGCGCCACCAGGGAGGCCCCACAAGTGGAATTTTCGTGGCTTCTAGGACTAGCACTGCTGTTTCTTAAAAAAGCCCAAGCAGCTAATGTTCCCACCAGGTATCTAAAACCCAATAGGCATTTGCAATGCTCAAGTGTAAATGGAGAAGGCAAAGAGTTCATCCTCTTAATAGCAAAATCTTGGGAGTGATGACTGTTCTATGAGCTGCATAAAAGTCTTTCACCTTTAAAACCTATGAAATTTGCACCCTTAAAGAGAATTCACACTTTAACTAGAGAAAGAGACTTAAAGAGGCAAGGGGAAGCTTGCCACCAAGCAGAGACTTGCAATCAAGTTGTTTTTGTCTTTCGTCTGTGTACAGTTTTTAAGAATCCCCGGAAAAGGTTTAATATTTCCAAAGATAACTTTTTCAAGCCTTAATGGATCAGATCTGTCAGACTTAAAGTCAAATGACATTCTAAGCGCACTCCACAACACACAGTAAGACTGAATTTATTTTTAATAGTCACTTTTTTCTTATTAATCATTTGATTTTTCTTTCATAAAACTGGTGCAAACCATCTATAAGATGAAATTTGATATCATGTAAACTTAAGGAAGTGGTTTCCATGGGCCAAAGCCATACACCCGTCTTTCCTCTCTGGTGGTGAATAACATTCTTATCAGCTGCAGGGGAGCAAGGCCCACACAGATGTCTCTGCTCAGGCGGTGTGATAAATGACTCGCTCTTGCTCAGATTTCCTTTCCTGCCTTCCCCTTTGATTAGACACAGTCACAGGAGAACAGGGTGAAATGTGCGGCTGTGGTCAGTGACTTATGTCCTTAGAGACTCTGAGTCTTGCAGCAGTGCTTTTAGAACAGCTTTTCCCCCCATTGTCCTCAGAGAAAGAAGCCTTGCCAGAGTTTTCTCCATACTGTGTTGGTAGAAAGCTGGAAAAAAAATAACACAGCCGGAAGAACCATCTGCCAGACTTCCTCATTTGTAGGAACAAGCCTCCTCTAAAAATACCCCCTGAGCTTCAGAATGACCGAAAGCTTAGAGGACGCTGGACCCTGTGTGTGGCAGAGACTATCTCCAGCTTCACACAGCCGGGATCCTCACGCCATGATGGTGCAGTTTACAGTGACTGAGGCCACTTTTCATTCCCATTTCTGTTTAGTTCACATGCATTTGTTTGAGAGATTTTGCCTCTGGAGTAGATAAAAACTCCAATAACGCGCGTGTGTCATTTCAGCCTAGATCTCTACACCCCCCCCCCCACACCCCAAGCCTGAGGGTTGGTTGAATGCACTAGTGATGACTAGGAGACCTCGGAGGTAACATGAACACCTTAGAAAAGTCTACATACATTTCTTAAATTGCTAAGAAGTGAAAACAGACTGTTTTAGATGCAAATAAATGAAGTCATGAGAAGGAGACCTCTTACCATCCTAGACTCCGGACCCGGGCGCCGTCCTCATCAGCATGGCCCCCCAGACCCCTGGAGCAGGGGGGCAGTGACTGCAGTCCTGGGAGCAGCCCTGAGCATGAAGGGCCAGCTTGAGAGGCAGCGAGAGTGCCTGGTCAGCCTGCTGTGAATTCACCAGCTCACAGCTCTGTTTCCCCTCAGTTCCTCTCTGACTTTTCTATAAAATGCACTTCCTGCAAAAGCACAGGAAAATAGGAACGGCTCTGCCTCTGTGACCCGCGGCTTTCAACCTCCAATTGTCTCATTGGGCTCCATCATTAGAAACAATTCAAATACACTCGAAAGTACATTACATTTCACCCTATTATTTGCTACTCTTTAGGCACATCTTAAAGTCAAATGAATCAAGCTGAAACACTGGGTCTGCTTGGTAAATAAGAGCACCTCATTTTTAAGGTAACTCATACCTTTATTACCTGCAGTGCATCTCTAGTCCTATCTATACTGAATCCTATTCCCAGATTTTTCTACAACTTCACATGAACTGCCTGCTCTTGCTGAGCACTGCTTGGTGTTGGGGATGCAGTAGTGAGTATAGCTGACACAGTCTGCTTCAACAAACCTACAATATGCTAGATAATCACTTATCAAACTCCTCTAAAAAAGCATATAGAGGGTTCAACCACATCTGTCAAAAAGATTTGCAGCCTTGGGGGTAAAACATCTTTCTAAAATGTTGCTGTCACTAAGATGGCTGATCCTGAGGAGTTCCACACACACAGCCTGTAAGGACTCCTGACCTGGGCGACCACATTGGAAAAGCTCAGGTCTTTTGTAGGGACACACACACACACACACACACACACACACACACACACGCAGACACACACATTCAGATTTTCTCTGACAATCTCAGGTTCAGATGTTCCCACTTACCCTCATTCCCTGTCTATGCCCTGGAACACATGTCTAGATTTCTTGTTCGGAAAAAAATTACCACCATTTTGGTTAATACACTGCTACTTTCCTTCATAAATTCTTTGCTCCAGTGGGTTAGGCCCTCATTGTCCCCCTAGTGTTCTGTATTCCTCTCCTCTGCAATCCATTTCCATCCTCGAGACCCAGCATGAGTATCACTTACCTACAAATCCTCCCCAAACCATTCCAATCTCCTCTGACTGTTCTGTATCCTCTGGAACTCATACGGAAGTGAGTGTGATTCTCATTTACTGAGGTTATATCCCTGTTTAGAACATTCTAATTGTTTCATGTGAAACAGGCTTGTGGCCACCTCCAGGTTATAAACCATTTGAGGAGCTGTATGATAGTCAGGACATGCTGGAACACAGCGTAATTATTAAATACTTCTTGATTAAGTTTATCTTCCTCTGTTTCAATAACTCGGTGGCATCAGGAGGATAAACGTCTCTTTTGAGAAAGAATTACACTTGCCCAGTAACACTTGCAAATGGCAGGACACTGAGCAAACAACTCTCAGGAAAGCTGCATTCAATAGCTGAACCTTTCTTGTATCCACAAAATACCATAGTCCCAAATATCCTGAATTTGCACAAATCTTGTAGTTTTTTCCCCCAGGAGATAGGAAGAAAAGACAGATAATTAAGCTAGGAAGGATTTTATTGTTTTTAACTTGGTGGTTTTTGATAAAGATGCCAAGGGAGATATTTTTGCAAATGACACCGCAAGGACTAAAGGGTCCAGTCTGTTCTAGGGGCAGGTTTTTCCCACTGACTTATTAGCATGTATAAAGATAGAAAATCAGTTTCATTTTTGATCAGGTGACCTCTACAGTTGCCAGAATGTGAGCTTGT
Organism: Talpa europaea; assembly: GCF_964194135.1. Taxonomy (NCBI): domain Eukaryota; kingdom Metazoa; phylum Chordata; class Mammalia; order Eulipotyphla; family Talpidae; genus Talpa; species Talpa europaea. The sequence goes on from NC_140070.1 coordinate 41,870,786, forward strand.
TAATTTGCATTTGCATTTGCAATGAATGCACTAGTGACTGTTGGGGCACGCAGGCCTAGAAGCCCAGTGGTTCAAATGAAAGTTGACTGTACTTTGCATTTAGTGGAAACCATCTAATAAAAGAAATAAAACCACACTTATTTATAAAGATAGAAATACACACACACTCTCTCTCTCTTTCTCTCTCTCTCTCACACACACACACACATTTAGTTACTAGTTTCAGTCAAGTATAAGAATGCTTGAGGGCCTCCCTGGTGGTGCAAGGGGTTGAGCACCGCACTGTGAGGCTGTCCACAGTGTGGGTTTGATCCCGGCCGGCCGGCGAGCATCCCACATGGCACAGCAGACCTCTCCTGTCTCTCCCGCTGCTCCCCTCAGCAGTGTATTTCATCAGTCTGCCTGTTCGCTCCCCACTCTGTCTCTGGTGAATCCTCTCACCCTCCCGCGCATCTGGCCTGTACCCCGGTTTTGTATTAAAAAAAAAAAAAGAATGCTTGAACTGGTCAAATGGAAATTTGTAGACATTTGCTACACATTGGCATGGAGAGATACAAATATTTTAAAAAGGTGACCTTTCAGGTCTCAGAAAACCAAAGTCCTTTCATTGTGGTCCCATTTGCATGGTTGTATGCTCAGCAGAGGAAGTTCTGGGCTGCCTAGGGGAAGGGTGTGAAACCAGCTATTCAGAGTTCCTCGGGCTGGGTGGGTGCTTCTCAGCAAAGGCTGAGGACAGGGAGAGGGCAGTGGAGGAGCAGGTTAAGAGAGCAGTGAGGCACTCAGTGGCTGTCCTCCACTCCACTCCACTTCACTTTCCTCTCCACTAGGATCACCAAGGAACAATGTGTCTCCAATTCCTGGCTGGAAAGTCCAGAAGGAGACTCTCAGGTCTGTTCACACAGGGGCAGATGGGAAGAGAAGATGAAAAGAAGGCAAGGAGTGACAAATGGAAGTAAAGACGGAGCAACTGCAAAGCGCAGAGGGGCAGCTCCCACCAGCTGTCCTGCCTGCAGGCCGGCACCTGGGAGTACCTTCAGGAGACTCTGGGAAGAGCAGCAATGCAAGCCGTCTCCCAGATGGATTTCAGAGTCACCTGGGAAGGCCACAGACAGGAGGCTAAGAGCGTGAACACGGGTTCCACTGCTGGGCTTGGGTCCTGGCTCCATTGTTTACTGGCTGTGTGCCTTGGAAAGGGCACCACATCTCTCAGTGCCAGCTTCCCATCCATAAAATGGGAAGTACTAATATTGATCTCATGGGCTGTTAGGAGTCAATGAGGTGATACTTAATAAGTGCTAAAAACAGCACCAAGTATAGGGACAACTCAGAGTTAATGAAGGTTTGGTTCCAGATCATTTCAAAAAAGCAATATAACAACAAAATGAGTCACAATTTTTTTGGTTTCCAGTACATACAGAAGTTTACACTATACTGTAGTCTATTATTGTGCAATAGCGTTATGTCTCAAATACAAAGTATATACCTTGATTAAAAATATTTATTAAAAAATGATGCTTTATTGCAGTGATAGTGAAGACAAAGATAAACAGCTGGGACTACATCAAATTAAAGAGCTTCTGCACAGCAAAAGAGACAATAACAAAAACAAAGAGAAACCCCACCAACTGGGAGAACATTTTTGCACACAACACTAATGATAAAGGACTGATCACAAAAATCTGCAAAGAGCTGATGAGACTCAGCAACAACAAAGAAAATAATCCAGTCAAAAAATGGGCAGAAGAGCTAAAAAGAAACTTCTCTGAAGAGGAAATGCAAATGGCCAACAGACATATGAAAAAATGTTCAACATCACTTGTAATCAGGGAAATGCAAATCAAAACTACCATGAGATACCATCTCACACCAGTGAGAATGGCACATATTAAAAAAACTAGCAACAACAAATGTTGGCGAGGGTGTGGAGAAAAAGGAACTCTTCTGCACTGTTGGTGGGAGTGCAAACTGGTCCAACCACTATGGAGAGCTGTGTGGAGATTTCTGGACCTACTAAACATAGAGCTTCCATATGATCCAGCAATTCCACTCCTAGGTATTTACCCAAAGGACACAGAAACATCAATTCCAAAGAGCACCTGCACCCCTATGTTTATAGCAGCACTGTTTACAATAGCTAAGCTTTGGAAACAACCCAAATGCCCAAAAATAGATGACTGGATCAAGAAGATGTGGTACATATACACCATGGAATATTACTCAGCATTCAAAAAAGATAAACACATGCAATTTGCAGCAACATGGATGGCGCTGGAAGGGATCATGCTCAGCGAAATAAGCCAAAAAGAAAAAGAAAAATACCGGATGGTCTCACTCATAGCAGGAATCTCGAGAACTTAAATAAGGGACCAGGAAAATGAATATAAGAAAGTGAAAATCAAAATCAACAGAAAACTATGAACCAGAGACACTTTTTGGGGGGTGGGGGGTGGGAGGGGAAGGATTGGGGTCAGAATGGGGCGTTTGCAATTGTATGGGGGAATATAAAAATAAAATTTATTATTAAAAAAAAATAAATAAATAAAAATAAAAATTCCCAACTATCACAGATCAAAAAAAAAAATAATGCTTTATTGCTAATAAGTGCTAACCATCATCTGAGCCTCACTGAGTCATAACCTCTTTTTGCTGGTGTGGGGGTAAGGTCTTATAAAAATGCTTTATCTGTGAAGCACAATAATGCAAAGCACAATAAAACAAGGATTGCCTGTACAAAGAAAGTGCTAGTTATATAGAAAAATGGGTGAGTGGGGGTGGAGGGAGGACCTGAGCAGTTTCCAGTAATTCTTTTTGTTGCCTGAAGAGAAGCAGCAGAAACAGCAGATGAGGTGGAGGTTTCATTTTCTCTCGATACCTCTGCCTTTATTATGGTACTTTAAAGAGACTCAAAAAAGAAAGTTCATCATGATGCTTTAGGGATATACATTATTCTAAAATAACCGGGAAGACTTGGTATGTCCATCAAACAGACCTTGGTTGTAATCTACATATTAAAGAGCTTGATAATTTATAGTGTAGGAGCAGGGGCTGACCAGGCTGCTCAGCAGTACATAGAAATTTAGAAAAAGAAGATCCTTTTTTACTATAGCAGCCTGCTCCCCCCACACACTCAAAATGAGACTCTCTCAAGATGCCTCCCCTTTCACACGCCTGCCCCCTTCCAGTACACAGAAGACTCAGGTGTGAGTTCTTAGCAGCCAGCTCGGGAATCACAACTATTCGAGTCCGGACTATTCCTGTCAAAATCCATCCACCACAGTGATTTGTGCCTGACCAGAATCTTTTTGTTTCTAGACTACTGGTTTTAGAACTCCACTTTCAGAAAGATTCCCCCCGTCCCTCTTTATCGATCCAGTTTCTGAGCCTAACTACTGGGCTTGGTATTTGTATTAGCCTTGATTTCTATCCTCCTGCCTTGGGAGATTTAGGCTATTACTAACCGTTACTAGGATGAATTTCTCCCCTGGCTGCTTGGGACTAACCAGCTGCCCAACAAAGGTCATTTTCTTCCCATGCCCCTGTCAGTTCTTCAGTATTTTCTCACCTGCTTCTCAACAGCTTCGTCTCTGAGTCCTCAGCCTTAGCTGAATCTCCCCAGCCAGAGTAAGGGTGCTGGTGTCCCAATTTAAATGTATCCCGAGGTTTTCCCACGCCACCAATTCTTGAACACTAGCTGAGTGCCCTACAATTCAACTCAGTTCTGACACTGCCTACCTGGAGAGTGTGTCAGACTCCCCAGATTAACGACTCAGCTCCACAAGACTGCCCTCCCTTTCCAATATCAAACTCAAGTCTAAGTTATCAACTGTGCCTCCAATAGACTGGCTACAGAGTGGAGGCTCCAATGACTCTTCTTGGATTTAATTAATTTGCTAGAGGAACTCATAGAATGTAGAGAAACAATTTAATTAAAAGGTTGCAATTCAGGAACAGCCAAATAGAAGAGATGAATGGGGGGGAAAGGATGCAAAGCTTCCATGCCACTCACCCCACATCTCCATGTGTTCACCAACCTAGAAGTTCTCCAGATCCTGTCCTGTTGGGTGTCTATGAAGGTTTCATTACATAGACGAAATTGACTAAATCACTGGCCACTGGCAACTGAGTCCATTTCTAACCTGGCCTCTCTCCTGCGTTCTGGGGGTGGGGCTGAAGTCCTAACCTTCTTATCTCAATGTTGGTTCCCCTGGCAACCAGCTCCATCTTTAGATGTGGTCCAAAAGTCACCTCACTAACATAATAAAAAACACCTTTATGACTCTCAGTACTTAGGAAATTTCAAGAGTTTTAGGAGCCCTGTGCCAGAAAGTAGATAAAGGCCAAATAGATATTTATTGTAAAACACAATACTACACCAGGGAACTACAAATATTTTCCATCTTCACTCTGCACCAGGCAGCTGAGTGATTCTCTTGCAAAGTGCAAAGCCCTGCAGACTGGGACCACAATGAATGCATGCTCCTGACTTCAGCCAGCTCTTAGGGTTCCTTTGCAATCCCTGCACCCAAACTCTCATTCTCCAAAGCAGCTATTCCAAACATTCATCACTTCTTTTGATATTCTTTTTTTTTTTTATCTTGCCTGTTTTTTTTCTTTTTTTAAAAAAAAGATTTATTTATTTATTTATACAAGCACTGGGTACAGTCAGAAGCACGGGAGGGTGAGAGAATTCACCAGAGCCAGAGTGGGGAGCAGAACAGGCAGAAGGATGGAAGTACACGGCTGAGGGGAGCAGTGGGCAGCAGGAGAGGTCTGCTGGCTGTGCTGCACAGGCTGCAGGCGGGCAGCTTCGCAACCCAGTGCTCAACGGCTGTGCCACCAGGAAAGGCCCTCTTTTGATATTCTTAATTACTGTTCTCACCTCTCTCAAGTAAACTCACTCTGTATCTCTTCATGATTTACAGTCTCACCTCATGTTTGCATTTACTTCAAGTGCAGAAAGGTGGGAGAATCATATACCTCATTAATGAAACACTTTCAGCTTGATTTGCATTATTTCAGTTTTTCCTTCATCTTCCTCTCTAGTTTTCTATCTCTCCAAATTTCCATTTTCAGGTACTCATGCCCTATTTCCTGGGAGATTTATAAATCTCCTTGGATGTATCTTTTATTTGGTGTGTTTTAAATGTATATTAATTACATTATGTTATAGATCTTGTTCTGTGTCTTAATTATTTCACTCAATACTAGTATAAAGTCCACCCATGTTTCTGTATATACATCTAGTGCAGTGCTTCTGATTGTTATTATTATTTCATTTCATCTCATAACACTTTACTTTTCTACTTCCCTAGCGATGAGTACATGGGTTGGCTCCAATAACCTCATTCTGTGAATAGTGTTGGTATGACTTCACTGTGTATGTCCCCTTATTGACCTGTGTGTGTTTTTCTGAAGCACACACTCAGGAATGAAGATCTGGGGGGCCAGGTATATTCTTATATTCACTTCCACTGGATATTTCATATTATCTCCACTTACATCCATTCCTCAATATTTAGTGATTAAATGACTTTCAAGTTCAAGAAATCTCTAAACTATGTGATGAGTCTTTCATGATCTTTGTCTGCCTTTATATGAAGCATGGACAAGCACTGGAAGTAGGGTAGCAAATAATCAAGGGGCTGGATTTAGGATTCACCATACAATCCAGCTATTTTAAGTTCTGGAGGGGACTTGAATTTAGAGAAGGCATTTTGAGAGATTTGAAGGGAGGTCACCAATTAAGTGTGACAGATTAGCAAATATTCTTATTCTAGCCTTCTTTTTCTCCTAGGGAGACACACTCTGTCCCCAAACTAACATCTCTCTAAAAAAAAAGATGACCTAACATGATCTGTCAAGAAGATTCCTAAAAAAATTTTATGTATCACATATTATGAAAACAACATAACTTTATGTATCACATGTTATGAAAACACATCTCCTGCCTCAACCCTGGACCCCAAAGCACACCGCAGTCTGGGATACAGAAACTAGTGCAACAAGTCACAGAGGGGAAGGCCAAGTGAATATACATAGTTTAACATGATTTAAGGAAGGACTTAAAAAAGAAATTTAAGTTCTATAAAGAGAAATGATGCTTAAAATAATGGACAATATACTGAAAAGTAACTATTTCCTTTGAATGAGTGATTGTAAATAGTCTGTAAAATTTTAATCATTTTGTAAGTCTGTTTTTGAGTAAATAACAAATATTTTGGCAGGACAGTCACAGATTTGAGGTTGATATCATAGAGGATGACCGTGTTCTGCCAAATACTGTGCTTAGGGCCACCTGGGCTGGCCTACTACAGATCCCCTCCCAAGGACAGGAGTTCATAAATTCTTAAATTAGTATGGGGAACAGTTAATGGCACTATTGATTTGCATTATAGTTGACACATTTTAGTTTCTAAAGCTGGACTGGCAAACCACATGTCTACACATAACCAGCAGAGAGCACTGGGCAGCATAGCAAGCTTTTCTACAGGGGGGCATGTGTGTTTTCCATGGGGCCCTCAGGACGGCTACTCCAGCTGACTAGAAGTGGTGTGGTGAATGCAACATGAACCTCTCAGGGTTCAAGAACATGTGGTCATAAAATCTCCTTTTGATCGGCACATGTTAATAAGAATTATTTTAAGTGACATCTCACTATGACTGATTTTAAAATTTCAAGGATTCTTCTCTTTCTTCCTGATCTTCAAGGTCATATTACTTACTAATATCAATTTAGCTCAGCTCTTCTGATCATTGAATACTAAAATTAACCGGGAGAGTAAACTGAGTAAAAAGGGAAGGATTTTTAGAATGTAATCTGCATCCTAGAAGCTCTGCTTTTCCCCTAAAGAGAATAGTTGTTTTTGTAAGTTGTTTTGTAAGCGAGTAAACTGTCCAGGGCAGTAGACAAAAACTAATTGAAGGAGGGGTTTTGACAGAGTTGTATGGGAATAGCATACAGCAGTGCCCAATATATTTAGGGATCTGCCCACAAGCCAATAGAAGTCATGAGCAATTTTAACATAGATAATACAGACTCTGATCTTAAATTCTGTTAGTAGCGGCAGAAAGGGACAAAGTATCCTTTGAAGAAGGAATCATCAGCCCTGACATAATGAAATACAAGTCTTTTCACGAACGTATCAGTGATTTCAAAACAACAATAACACATTTCTTGCATCGTAAATAGAAAGAAGTTCTCACTGAGGAGATTCACACCCAAAATGTGGGTGAGTCAGTCTCAGAACAAGGTTCCACCAGTGACTCGTTAGACAGGAGTTTGATCACCTGGCCTGTGTTTTTGTCTTCTTACCCACCCACCTCAGAGAGCCTAGAAAATCTATTCTCAGAAAAGCAAGACCACATCCTAGAATTTCTTGCAACTTACTGGTGGAGAAAAAAAGTCCTCAGGTGATTACTACATTAAAGGAACATTCATGTGGCAAGAGGATGGACTCCACATGCCTGCTGGGCTTCAAGTTTTAAAAAAGGGCAGAGTAGGGACTCCCTGGTGCACAAGGGGTTGAGACACAACCTGTGAGGCTATCTGCAGCCACTGCAGCTTGGGTTCGATCCCCAGCCAGGGAGCTGCCCACGTGGCACAGCAGTCCTCTCAGGTCTTGCCCGCTGCTCCCCTTAGCAGTATATTTGGGTCAATCTGCCTATTCTGTTCCCCGCTCTGTCTCTGGTGAATCCTCTCACCCCCCATACCTCTGGCCTGTGCCCCAGTTCTTATATGCATGAATAAATAAATCTTTAAAAAAAAATAAAAATAAAAAACAACAGAGTAGGAAAGCCCAGTTGCAAAAGTGAAATGTGCAGAACTTGTAGGGTAATTGATCCATGAAAGGATGCATTGTGCCTGCATGGTATTTGCCCACCTTGAAGCATTAATAATTATTAACCTCAGCTTCTTAAGGTGACAATGCTTTATTGAACAAGGCTAGTCACAGAATTACAATGGAGTGTGTCCTGTGAAAAATCAGGCCATGATCTGTAGTTCATGCTGGCCTAAAATTTCCCACCAATTCAATAATCCTTTCTTTATATTTGGTAAACTATGTGTCAGACACTGATATACAGAGTACTGGTGCAAGAAAGGCACTTTGTCTCAGTATTTAAAGATACTTGTTCCTTTGTCCCAAAATTCTCAATGTGCAAAAACAGAGTTAGATCCTTTTGGAGAAACTGAAATAAATAGGGGATGGTTTTTGCCTAGAGTTGTTTATTTAATATTTCTTGAGCATCTATTATGTGCCAAGCACTAAACAGAATATTATGGAATCACAGTTAGCTAAGCATGCTCTTTTTCTTCAAGGAGCATCTGACCTTTTAAATTTTTTTTAAAAAAATGAATAGTTATTTATATGCTTGTACTAAGCTTGATCTGGATCAAGTCAAGAGACAGTTAAAGAATGGCCTATTCTTTCAGTACTACTAGACACCGAGCTCAGAATCCTTTCCACTACAGAACAGAATATAAAATATAGTAAAAATTCAGATGCTTGATAACCAGTCTTATCAAAGGGAATCAAACTAGGGGGAGCCTAAATCAGCATTTCCTGATTTATTCATACCAGCTCAACCTTCAAGGTCCTCAAGGCACATAACCCAGCCATTGGCTACTTAGTACCTTGTAAGGGACCTAGTAGAAAATAGGCGATTTTTAGATACTGAAGGAATTGAAGAAAAAAATCACTAATCCCTAGATGTAGCCAAGGACGTGTGCTGAAAATAGAGAGAAGGCCCTAAATATTTTCTATAAACTACAGTTCAACTCAGAGATTTTTGTTTGAAATTACAGAACAGGAAGATAGGAATTGATTTTAATTCCTCCCTGATACAGCACCATTACATTCCTAGTATTTATAGGTTCTAACCACAAGCTCATGGGCAGAGGCCAACTGTTAATTCACCCCTGGCATGGAGCAGAATATACACTTGCATTGTTGATACATGTGCTTTGTTCCATTTGCCAAACTCTGTGTATGTGTGTGGGGTAAGTTCTCCCCCTGAAAGTATGACCAGTATTCATTCAACCCTGGACTGACTTGACCTCCATTCAATTTATTGCAGTTTTATGCAAAAGAAGACTATCTTGAAGAATATTCCTGAAGACTATTCTTGAAGAATATGTAGCACTTTCAAATACAAACTGTGATTTTCAAATTGCCATAGGGAAACGTCCATTACAAACCAAGACAATGGGATTTCCTAGTGAACTGTTGCCTTCCCACCGTAATCCAGGCCAGTAGGAAGTGTCTCAAGAACAGTGTTTGGAGTTTCCATGAAATCAGGTGTGGGATCTGGAGAAAAGTACCCATTTCAATCATCCTATTCCCATCCTTGGACTCATGCTGAGAAATCATGCGATAGGGAGAGTCCACATTAAGAAGTTTCTACATCAAATTAAAGAGCTTCTGCACAGCAAAAGAGAAAATAACAAAAACAAAGAGAAACCCCACCAACTGGGAGAACATTTTTGCACACAACACTAATGATAAAGGACTGATCACAAAAATCTACAAAGAGCTGATGAGACTCAACAAAAACAAAGAATCCAGTCAAAAAATGGGCAGAAGAGCTAAAAAAAAATTCTCTGAAGAGGAAATGCAAATGGCCAACAGACATATGAAAAAAATGTTCAACATCACTTGTAATCAGGGAAATGCAAATCAAAACTACAATGAGATACCATCTTACACCAGTGAGAATGGCACATATTAAAAAAACTAGCAACAACAAATGTTGGCGAGGTTGTGGAGAAAAAGGAACTCTCCTGCACTGCTGGTGGGAGTGCAAACTGGTCCAACCACTATGGAGAGCTGAGTGGAGATTTCTGGACCTACTAAACATAGAGCTTCCATATGATCCAGCAATTTCACTCCTATGTATTTACCCAAAGGACACAGAAACATCAATTCCAAAGGGCACCTGCACCCCTATGTTTATAGCAGCACTGTTTACAATAGCTAAGCTTTGGAAACAACCTGAATACCCAAAAATAGATGACTGGATCTAGAAGATGTGGTACATATACACCATGGAATATTACTCAGCATTCAAAAAAGATAAACACATGAATTTGCAGCAACATGGATGGAGCTGGAAGGGATCATGCTCAGCGAAGTAAGCCAGAAAGGAAAAGAAAAAAAATACTGGATGGTCTCACTCATAGCAGGAATCTAGAAAACTTAAATAAGGGACCAGGAAAAAGAATAACTATAAGAAAGAAAATATCAAAATCAACAAACAACTATGAACCAGAGACACTCTATGGGGGGTGAGGGGCGGGGAAAGGAGGGCTTGGGGTCAAAATAAGGGGGTTGTAATTATATGGGGAATAAAAAAATAAAATTTAAATTAAAAAAAGAAATAAAAAAAATATCCTCCTGGGGGGGGAAAAAAAAAGAAGTTTCTAGGAAAGAGCTCCATCTATGAAACTGTGACCACCTCTCTGCAGAGTCAGCATGGGAAGGTGTGAGGGAATTACAAATGAGCGAAAGGCTAAGAGCAGACTCAGTTTCTGCTCCTAGAATCCTTGCAGAGGAGGGGAAGAATTTCATTAAGTAGTAGGTTAAAATTATAATTAGTGAGGAAGATAATTTAAAAAAAAATACCTCTCACTTTTTTGAAGAAACTTCTCTTTTTTTTGGTTAGTTTCACCTGGGGCAAGACCATTTGGAAACTGAAACCATATAAAACTGTCATATTTCTTATTCACTTGTTGCCCTCTAATTCCACCTCTGAGTTCAAACCCATCTTGCTAATTTGGGGTTTCTTTATGAAATGTTTGTCGGCAGTAATCGGCTGATTCTCCCTCAACTGACCTTGTCACTCAAGAGCCATAAGTCATTTAAAACCAGGTTTGCATCCACAAAGAAGTAAAAGGCAGAAATGAATTTGACTCTTTTGCATCTTAATTATTTCCCCAGGCTCTGCTGCTCTCATTAAATGCCTTATGTCTTGAACGTGACATTTACACTAAGAAGTCTTTCCTGTAGTTTTCAGTTTCCTAACCAGCTGTACTTGTCAATCCTCACCTTCCAACTCTCCCTAAATTGGGGCAGAGGTGACTCAGAGACTCAGTGTGGTCCATCACCCTAAGTAGGTGTGAGTTGGTGTGTGCAGGTTTGTGCACGTGGCAGCAGCAGGTAAGGAAGGACCTGCACTCTGCCTTACCTGCCCTGAGAGGGGCTGGATATAAAACACCTTTAAAGAAGCCCTGTTAAGAGTGTAAAATGAGGGCCTCCCTGGTGGTGCAGCGGGTTGAGCACAGCGCCGTGAAGCTGTCTGTAGTCTCTGCAGTGCAGGTGGGTTCGATTCCCGGAGGGCCAGGGAGATACCCACATGGTGCGGCAGACCTTTCCTGTTGCGCCTGCTGCTCCCCTCAGCAGTGTATTTCAGTTGGTCTGCCTGTTCTGCTCCCCGCTCTGCCTCTGGGGAATCCTCTTGCCCTCCTGCGCCTCTGGCCTGTACCCCAGCTCTTATATAAAAAAATAAATAAATCTTTAAAAAAAAGATTTAAAACGAACACTGAGACTTTAATTCTTTATGGAATTACAGCAAGAGGTTTCTCAGGAACTCTAATGGGAATTTAGAGGACAGTATCTCAGACAGATAAGCCACTGCTAAACATTCAAAACAGGACCACAGGGAAGCCAAAACATTCTCAACATCTTTTTTTTTTTTTTCATTCAAGTCAGAGTCAGTTGTATAAAACAGAACCATAGGCAAGCCAGAAAATCATTTTCTGTACTTCCATAAAGATCCAGGAAAGCAGATGGATCTAAGTAAGTGTAAGTGAAAACTAACAGTGCCCTGCATGAAACCCCTTCTCTAGTTTCAAGTGTACAGAATATACATCATGAGATCTGTCATCTTTGCTCACAGATTACAGAACATACATCATGAGATCTGTCATTTTTGCTCACAGATGAGGTCCTTAGAAATAGGACCCAGTGAACAAGTGGTCCAAGTGGAGAAATTACCTGAACCTTGTATGTCACTCAAAGACGTTTTGACATTTTTTCCATTTTGGAAAATTGTCATCAGTCAGTCCCAATCAGCAGTGTGGTCCTGGAATTGGTATTAGAAATTAACTGTGCACTCTGATCTCCCAACATCCTAACCTGTTGGCCTTGAAGACTGTGGGGTGCTGGCACTTTCGTCAGAAGAATTCAGTATGTATCAGGGTCCAGAATTACAAGTCAGTTTATGGTCTCAAGCCTGTCTTCTTAGCTCCTCATAGGGGAAGATTTGATGATTAAAGAGATAATGTCAGTAATGCTTAAAAAATCCTCTCCAAATGAAATATATAGTATATACTTACTATGACTTATTTTAAATAGTACCAGATGCTCTTCTTTTTATTGCATTCCATACAGCTCATTAATTTTATTTCCTAGATTTTTCTTCCCAAAGTCCTAACAATAACAATTTTTTTTTTTGTATTTGATGCGTGTGTGTGTGTTGTTATTTTGTTTTAAAAATTATTTAAGATCTAGACCCTGGAATCTCTGAGATTCCCACCTGGTCTGAGCTGTACACAATCCAATGGTTTTATTATAGCAAACTGGGCCCCCAAACTCTGGTCTCATCCCAGATGCTAATGAAAACCCTACCTGAGCCATGTTGCTATGGTGATTGCAATTTCTCCAAGCCCTATGATTCTTAAATGAGAAGGTTTTAGTTCCTTCTCCCATGCTCAGTGGTGTTCCTGGGATTAGGCCAAGCCCATTCCAATAGGGTGTGGGGGGTCACTGTCAAAGTCAAAAGTGCAGACTAGCTAATCTCTGAACTGGATTGTGTTTACTTCACTTGAGCCTTTCAACAACACAGTGTTATAAAAGTATTATTATCATCCCATTTTAGAGAGAGCAACCTGCACACTCAGTCATGGTGAATAGCTTGCTCCGGATCACTCAGCTGGGGGTGAGACCGCTAAACCTGACTTTCTGACACCAAAGCCTGTGATTATCACTAACTATCCGGGGCTGAGGCAGTTAAATACAGTCCCATGCTTTACTCTCATGCCCAGTCCCTACTCACTTCCCAACCCCACTGATGTGTCCTTTGTAGTCTGGAAGCACAGACTTAGGAGCCAGACTGCCAAGTCTGGCTATGTAAACTTGACAGGCTGCTGCAGCTCTATCTATGTCTTGTCCACTGGAAATTGGGGACAGTAATTCCTATCTCCTAGGGTTGTTGTGAGGACTGAGTTAACATGCCTTAACTCCCTTAGACTGTTGTTCAGTTCATAGTGAGTACCATGTAAAGGGGAGCCCTTCCTAGCTACTGAACATGTCATTTACTAGAGGAGTTCAAACTGTAGCCAAAGAGATTCTGTAATCACCAGAGGCCTGGAGTTGTCTACTCCTGGCAGGCGGCCAGGACAAAATCAGAGCAAAGCCCAGGTTAGAGCACAGTCCAGTCTGAGACACCTTAAATATCAAAGTCAAGTGTCACAGCTGCTTCTCTCTGTGGTCAGTTCCCTGCTTCTGACATCAACCTGGAGGCACATGAACTGAATCAGAACCCCTGGAAATGGCAGGACTAGACAAAGTCTGTTTGCAAAGCGGTCATTTTTTTTGAAAAATAACAGGTTTTTCCTTTTTCTGATAGGAATCAGCTTTGTTCTAATAGAAGGAAATTTTTTTCCCAGGATTTAAATTCCATGAACATTTCACTGTCTTTAAAAAGGTATTTAATTTTCTTGAGCCTTCAAACTTTAAACTGGCAAGAGAGAGCAGTGAAGCAGGGGAGAATGCTGTAGAGTCAGTGAGCTAAAACAAAACTACATAGTTCTTTCTTTAAAAACTCACATCTGAGTATTACTAACCACATGCTGAGCCTCCTATTCTACTTTTGGCCCCACAGCTCACTCGCCATTGAGGTGACAGTTTCTGGAGCATGTGTCTGCCTGCCCATTTGCCTTCCCAGCTATTTGCTTCTCCAAATTCTGTAGTACAGCCTTCTTTGGACTCTTGTGCATGCTTAAGTAAATGGAGAATTTCAGGATTTCCTGAAAAAAGGCTGTTGAAGATACTTGAGAGAGATTGGGAGAAAAAAAGAGTACCAGATTATAAAAATATGAGTACAGCGTGAAAGAGCAACAGCTTGGCAGTTCTTCTTTCAAAGATCGATTCCAAATCACCCATCCCAAGCAGGGAATTGCTTATAGGTTTGTATGCGGAGCACAAACATGAGCAAAAACTCTCAGAAATTTACATAAAAGCACAAGAGCCTATGGGGAGACACTGGTGCCTGCAGTGTAGCAGGAGGTGGCAAAGGCAAAGGTTTTTCTGGAAGAGCCCTTTGTCCTGCAAGACAAGCCCTGATCACACACAAGCATACTCACCTTGACTTTGGAGGTGGTGGAGGAGGTGAGAACGCCTCTATCCCACTTCTGTCCTTAGGGAACTCAAAGGCAAAAGAGGCTGATTTGCTCATCCCGGCCCCAGCTTTGCTGTTCTGCCCAGAGAAGCTGTCTGTGGGGCGGAGACGGTGCCAAGTAGAGGAGTTCGAGGGGTCCGTGGTGCCATTTTCCATCTCTCTTCCCCAGGATTGACTCAGTAAGTCCTGCTCCACCTCCTCCTCTTCCTCTATCCGGCACTGACGACTCCAGGCCCCAGTTTGATACCGGGGCCGCCTCTGGTCCAAGGCTGAGGCAGTGGTGATGGCAGGTGGAGGGCACCGGGCAGAGTCACTGGTAGCTATACTGTTGGCTCGGCAGGACAAAGAGTGGTCTGTGGGACTCCTGGAAGGCTGGGGCCCAACACCACCACTGGAGTTCCCCTCGCTGAGGATGGACAGTGGGGAAGCAGATGGTGACACTGGGGAACCTCCAGGGCTACTCTTGGACAACTTGGGGGGAATGGCAGGTCTCCCCTTGGGCGTGTTCTCACTGGCATCGTGACGGTGACTTTCCCTCGAGCTCAGTCCCTGCCCAGCTGAAGTCTCCTCTTCTCCTGCCTCAGAGTCCTGGCTCACAGGCCTGCGTGGCCACTGCACCCCTACAGCAGAGTCAGGGCTGCTCAGGTAGATTGTTCGGTGATCCTCTTCGGGGTGGGCTGCCATGACTGTGATGGTGGCTGCCACCTGAGGGGCTGTATCTGGGCCTTCCCTGTCTCGACTCCAGCCAGATGCTGTTTTCTGAGCCCAGGTGTTAGCTGTCCATAACTGGCCCTGGGCAGCTTGTGCGGGTTCTGCCTTAGCCTGTGACCTGGAAGGTGCTGGAGCTGCCTTCTTCCTCTTGGTGCTCTCAGCATAGATGGGTTCAGGCGGGACAACTTCCCTGGGGAGGGATGGAGGCTGGGGCTCCCCAGTCAGCCCAAGGCACCTGCTGGAGGTCACCACAGGGCAGCCAGGGTCCTGCTGCTTGCCAGGTGCAGGTTCCTTCATGAGGGAGCAGTAATCGCTCTCGAGATGGGGGGCGAAGGGGCTGTTGGCACCACTACTTCCACTCCTACAGGACAGGCCATCAGAAGAAGTGGCAGGCTCTGAGGTAAGGGATGGCTTTTTGGGGCCCAGGCGGGGCAGGCTCTCAGTCGGGGGCCCTTGACTGCAGCACTCCCTTTGGAAGTTCAAAACCCGCTTTTCCTCTTCAGTTGCCCCTGAGCATGTTCCCGGTTCCCAGCACATTGGCCGACAGTTCCCTCCACCATGTTTGTGTCTGGAGTCCTCAGCCTGGGAGGTGTCCTTGCCAACAGGGCTCCCGGGACAGCAGTCCAGGATGGAGCAATATTCCCCACCTTCGCTGTCCCCTGAGGGTGAACACCTCTGATCGCTGTCATCCTCAGAGGGCAGGGACTCCCGCAGGGCCTGTGGAGAGGGGTAGGTCCCAGGGCCCTTCTGACAGACAGGTGTCATCCCAGCAAAGGTGGCCAGTTTTTGGCGGAAGCTCTCCTGAGTGGAGGGTGGCTCTGGGTAAGAAAATGTGGGTTTATCTTCTCGCCTGGCCTTCTCATCCGAGACCTCCACAGGGTGGAAGGCTGTGTTCCGTTCCCCCCGGGCCTCCAGGTTGTGCAGGCCAACCACAGTGTAAGCTGGGGGACAGCGAGAGTGGTCCTCAGTGGTGGCAGGGGGCCCAGCAGGCTTCTGTGGGCCACGGAAGCTGCTCAGATAAACGATCGGCAGGTCTTCCTGCTTGGGGAGTGGGAGCTTGCTTGGAGTTCGTCTCCAGATGACCTACACAGTCCCAAGTGAAAAGACTTATATTAGCCCTCATCAGAGAATAAAGGGACAGAGAAAAGGTGAGAGGGGAGTGGTGTGACACTGTCCACGGATGGCTGTGCTGCAGGAGGAGGCAGTTCTGCAGCACACCCACCCTCTGATCTCCCCTCAGGCTCTCATCATTGTCAAGGCACCCATGGAGCCATTTGGTCTTCCAGACACTCAGTTGCTTTCCAACCCATGGTCCATAATTCTTTGGGTGTAAGTCTGTGAGGTGGGGAGAAAAGAAACTATTATAAAGAACATTTTGTTTTCTCCCTTGAAACTGTTGGATGAGATAAGTTCTCCTATGAGCTTTGAAAAAAGAATTTTGGTTTTTGTTTAATTTTGGCTTTCTGTTCGTTAGTCTTTTGATAACTGTGTCACAGTACATTCCTGAAGAAATCAAGTAACAAGACTTTTAAAAACACCTTGCATGAGTGGTGAGGGCAGGGGCAGGAGGATGAGGGTGGGGTTTCTGAGCTAGGTGCTGACCCTTGCTTCTCTCTGGGCCATGCCAAAGAGCAATGCTTTCTCTCAGATACAGGAAGTGACCTCAGCTGGTGTCTGCATAAGCAGCTGCTGGACTAGTTGAGCTGGGAGACAGAGATGCAGGCAGGTTATTCCTTTCCCTTCTGAAGTATCTCCCTACCCCCACTTTTAGAAGCAAACTCAAAAGTACAGACTGCATTTGGCTCCTTTCCAAGATGATTCTGACTTAGAGGGTCCCTGGCTTATGTCTGTGAAGATGGTGAATGGATATGACCAGCTCATGAAAAACACAACATCTCTGAAGGGGACATGGAGGTTGGTACAATCATAGAGAAGACCTCTCCTCAGGTGCACCTCCCCTGATTTAAAATGAACCTCTGCTTTCACACTGGCCTCACAAAAACTAGAATAGGCAAAGAGGTCAAAGAGGTCACAAGTAGTTCTTAGAAATTGTCCTGGAAAGCAGCTTTGTAGACATGTCTAGAGGTAGCAGGCTCCAGCAGCCCTAATCTGTGCGTCCTCTAAATAATTATACCTTTTTATACCCATGGGATGAACAGAATGGTCTAATATCTAGGCGTGTAACTGTTTTTAGTGATCCTAGATCAAAGCTTGTAAAATCTAAACTTCAAAATTAGAGGCGAGGACACTGGCTGGAAATTGGCAATATTAAGGAATTACTGCTAATATCAATAGCTTTAAGTGTGGTATCTTAGTCACATTTTATATAAAGACTTCATTTTTTAAAATACTGAAATGTTGAGATTCCTGATGTCTGCTTTAAAATCATAGGGAAGGGAGTAAGTATAGAGAGGAATCAAGCCTGGTCACAAGTTGATGATGGCTGGCTTTCGTGCCAAAGGGTATCGATGCAGGGGATTCATGATACAGTTATTGTTACTTGCATATATATGTAAAACGAGCAATAAGGACAACTTCAAAACTCGCTGGAAAAAATTCACATTGTGGGGCCTCCCTGGTGGCGCAAGAGGTTAAGATGCAACCTATGAAGCTGTCTGCAGCCTCTGCAGCATGAGTTCGATCCCTGGCCAGCCAGGGAGCAACCCACATGGCGCAGCCTACCTCTCCTGTCTTGCCCGCTGCTCCCCTCAGCAGTGTACTTTGGTCAATCTGCCTGTTCTGTTCCCCACTCTGTCTCTGGTGAATCCTCTCACCTCTCACACCTTTGGCCGGTACCCCAGCTCTCGTATGCATAAATAAATAAATCTTTAAAAAAAAATTCACTTTGTGGGTCTTTATAGTCTCCAGATAAATAACTAATGCGGTATCCAAATAAATTGTAAGGGATAGGATTAATGGTTCTTAGCCTAAAGGGACAGATAGAAAGGAGGGCAGTCTCAGGAAGGAGCAATCTTGGGGCAAGCTGACGGGAAGCCATCCTGCAGGAATCTTGCTCTAACAACCCTCCCTGGCTGCCAGCCAGTCACTGAGTGTTACAATAGGAGCAGCCCCTATAAAAATACCACAGGGGTTAGTCAGCCTCACCTGCGAAACTTCAGCACTCATGTTCGCCTCTGTCCACACATCAGAGGCATCAGAGCTCATCATGGTGGGCTTCACGGCAATGGTGGGCTTGGAGTAAGGTGAGCTGTTCACACCTTCATCCTCCAGGCGGCAGATCTCGGGCCTGGGGGGCAGGCGAGGTGGAGGGGGCAGGCTGCCGGCCCTAGGCTGGGACTGGCTGGGGGCCAGCTGGTGGTCACTCCTCAGGCAGAAGCAGTTCTTGCAGGACCCAGGTTTCCAGATGTGCTCCACAAAGTCACTGCACGCAGACATTTTCAAGCTCTTGGGGTTCAGTCGGAGGGTCTGGTGCATCTTGAGTGGGCAGTATGCTGGTTCATCTTGTGCCCGGCTCTCTGGCGTGGTCTTGTGGCAGGCAGATGTGGGTGACAGAGCAGCTTCCTGGAAAGGTAGAACAGTTGGCTGATCAGAGCTCGCCTTGGCCAGAGGATGGGTGCATTATCAATCAGAGTCTGATAATTTGAATGGGATAAAGATGGGGGAAAGGAGGAAAGGAGGAGAAATAAGGTAAAGATTAATATCCCATTTATTTCAAGGCCCTCACCCATTTGTCATAAGGTTCTTAGTCACTCTCTATTGGTGAGGTCTTATCAGAGACTATAAAAATTAAACACACCTCTGATGCATGAGCAGAGAACATAAAAGACATTTCAGTCCTTTAAAATCCTGAGCACTTGGAGGTCTGGGGGCAGTAATGGGAAGAAATCACCAGGTTTAAATGAGAAGTCTATAATCATGTATGAATAAACCATTGCTAGGGGTCTAGAATGTGGTACTACCTCTTAGTTAAGAAACCACCATTTTATTTATTTATTTATTTAAATAAATTTTATTTTTATATTCCCCATACAATTGCAACCCTCTTATTTTGACCCCACTCCCTCCCCTCCCCACCCCCCACACCCCATAGAGTGTCTCTGGTTCATAGTTGTTTGTTGATTTTGATTTTCACTTTCTTATAGTTATTCATTTTCCTGGCCCCCTATTTAAGTTTTCTAGATTCCTGCTATGAGTGAGACCATCCGGTATTTTTCTTTTTCTTTCTGCCTTATTTCGCTGAGCATGATCCCTTCCAGCGCCTTCCATGTTGCTGCAAATTGCATGTGTTTATCTTTTTGATTGCTGAGTAATATTCTATGGTGTATATGTACCACATCTTCTTGATCCAGTCATCTATTTTTGGGCATTTGGGTTGATTCCAAAACTTAGCTATTGTAAACAGTGCTGCTATAAACATAGGGGTGCAGGTGCTCTCTGGAATTGATGAAGAAACCACCATTTTAAACCAAGAAGCTTGCAAGCAGGAAGCAAGCCTGGCCCTTGAAATCAGCACTGTGATCCATACGCCTGACCAGGTGGAGGCTGAGTACCTGAGAAAGGGGAGAGGTGTGGAGCCTGACCTGGCTCCCGCTAACTTTGTCAGGACACTTGCAATCTTGGGACTCTGTCCTGTCTGGTCCCCCTTGCTTAAAATATGTGTCATTCAATACAATGTTTTGTAAAGTCAATGGAGTTGGAGGTGCAGGCCAAGAGGGACACAAAAGGAAAAAAACTGCATGGAGGGTGATCAGCAGTTATTTTTCTATGATAATCCAGGAGGTCAGTCAGGCAGCCTTCTGAAAGACTTAGCTGCCTGTAGGGTAAAACTGAAAGCAGTTTGTACCACAGAATCTGCTAAATTTACCATTAAGAAGGAGGTGTGCAAAGGGAATCTGAATAACACACCGGTCAGGGAACTGTTACTCCCATTTTCCAGATATGAAAACAACGGTAACGACCTGAACTAAGACCTGTCCGCAAACACAGAGCTTGGTGGTTCTAAAAAGAGAGACCAAATTTGCTGTCAGCCTCTCACCTCACCACACATCTCAGGCTACTGGATTTCTTGCCATTATCTGTTTTCTGCTTGTTGCTCCTTTTTTCCCCGCATTTAAATGAACCTATTTTCTTATAAGGAGCATGTTCATGAGAAAATCCTTGTTAAGAAACAAAGATGAACAGATTGTCATTAAACAGGGAGGGTTTGCCCTGGGGTTTTCATTCACTTTCCTCCCGTGAGAATTTGCTTTGAGGTTGATGTTCTCTAAACTATCAACAGGACTAACCAGGTTGAATGAGCCAGAAGCCCCAAAGATTACTCCAGAATCTTTGTGGGAAGAGCTCTCTCTCTTGTCTCCCACACTCACAGCCAGGGATGCTTATTCAACAAGTGCTGAAGCTAAATTATTAACCACGAAGACCACTGCATCTTTAAGCTAAACGAATACTGTGAAATAAGACAAACAATTGTCTTACAGCAACTGTTGTTGGGTGTACTCATGCCCCCTTTAAGATGATTACCAGTTATGCCCTAAACATGTCCAAGTAGCAGGTTCATTCCTTGCCAAGTTCCCCAGAAGAGGTCACTAAGCTTCAACAAGCAGAAGAGCAAAGCAAGACTTATCCTTTCTCCTAAATCTCAAGCCACAGAGACCCTTCATCCTCAGAGCTCCAGAAAGCATTCCACCGTTCAGCAGAGCAAGTCTCCATGCTCTTTGCTGAAGGTGGAAGTGTGTCCTTTCCCTGGGGAGCTGAGGAAGACTGCCCAGGCCTTCCCAGGCACAGAAAACCCAGGCCCCTCTGTTGCAGGCGGCAGGGTGGGGGGTCTCATGCACTGCTAGGTGGGATGGAGGAAGAAACCATGGAAACCATCTATGTGTGGGCTCCTCCCCTTCCTGCAGCTCCTCTTGAAGTGCGGGGGGGGGGAGGGGGTGGCTATCTGAAAAGGTGGGCATCCAGCTACCTCCTTGGGGCAACCACAAATTTAAAAAGGCAATCCTGGATGGTCGGTCACCTCACATTTCCTCCTCAACCAAGAAACAAACTTGTGATGGGGCGGGGGCAGGGCTTGGTGCTAGAGGTCCCCTTCTCCTTTGTAGCCTATGGTCCACTTTAACCCAGGAACTTTCAGTATTCTCTGGATTACCAACTCGCAGTAAGCCTCCTTCAGAATGCCTCACTGGTTTACGAGCACGCTCTTCCCTCCCATCCTCAGATCTGAAATTCTCTGCTAATGGGCACAACGTTCACTACACCTGCTGTTCAGAGACGCAGCAAAAATAATTTATCACCATGTCAAGCCAGATATGATTCTTCCAGTTCTAGCTATCTAGAGAGGTTCTGTGCCTGGAATCATCTCCTGTTTGTTTTAAGTGAAGATGGTGAAAAACTCAAGTGGCACTCACAAAGCAAGGAGCAGCGCCTACCCTTGCCAGCTCTCCACAGCCTGGGAATGGCACCTTCCCAGCCCACATTCCTTACCTCTGAGGGGAGGCAGCCCCCAGAATTATGCAAATTTGCCCATTTCAGTGGGAGGCTGCAGTGTAAGATTAGAAAAAGATCTCAGCATTCCTTCTGATCCAAGTCATGATAAAATATCTTTGCTTCTGCAAACTTCTGCACTAGATTTGTGGCTACAATTTGCAAGACTGAAGCTGTCAGACACACACTCCCACCCTCAATTCAAAAAGAATCTGAGGAATGGTAGCCTGATCTATAAACTCAAATATTTAGGCTTAAAATGCCCCTCATTATGGCATCAAAATGTGCTTATGCCTTTACCTTTATGTGACAGAATTCTAGAAAGCTTTCATCTAAAACAATTTTACATTTTACAATGAAGTTAGGGCAACGTCAACGCCAGGGAAAGGAAATATATATGGAAAATGTCTAGATTTCAACATTCCATGGGCAGGGATTGCCCAGGCAGCAAGAAGAAAGTGAAAACCTTAACACATTCCCCGCCTCCCCCCTCCCCCCCACACACAGAGAAGGTAAGTCATAATATTCACACCACTTCTTTTTTCCTTCTCCAATGCCATGTAATTTAATCTCAGCAATAGGAATGTGGTTTTCGTGGGTTGGATCTACTACAGACTAAACCCATAAGGAGAATACTGGAGTCCCCCAGGACCTCATGACAGCAAAATTACTGCAGAATTCCCCAAGGCTTCCTGTCAGATTTCAGTCTCAGAACGGTAAGGGGTTGGTAAGAATAGTTCAGGCTACTGAACCTGACTCTGAACTGAAAAGCTCCTCCCCCTAGACCTTTGGGTTTTGCTATGTGCTCTGCAAAGCCATGTGCTTGCAAAGAGTTTTACCTGAGAGACACATACATACAGTGAGAGCCGGCCCTGCCTGCCTCCACCCTCCACTCCCATTCACAGAACTGGAAAAGTGGAGAGGTACTGTATTCTCTCTCTCTCTCTCTCTCTCTCTCTCTCTCTCTCTCTCTCTCTCTCTCTCTCTCTCTCTCCCCCCCGCTCTGGCTCTCTCTCGCTCTCTCTCTGTCTGTCTCTCTCTCTCACTCTCATTCTCTCTGTCTGTCTGTGTGTGTGTGTGTGTGTGTGTGTGTGTGGGCGCGCGCGCGCGCGCGTGTGCGTTCGCGTGTGTGGAGTGTCTAGCTGGATAAGGGGCAATACAGGCAAAGGTTGAGAACGTGTTCCTAGTATGGAGGGCTCAGTCAAAGCTTCCACAAAAAGCATTATCTCCTTGCCTCTAAAGACACCGAGGCTGGCATCTAAGCCGGTGCTGCACCAGAGCGAGCCGCCCTCCCCAGCCATCCGCTTGGGGTCCTGGTCCCAGCAGCCCGGGCAGCCTCTCCCCTCTCTGCTCCTTTGACAATACTCCTGCTGCGAAAAGCAGCTCCCCACGCTGGCAGTTCCCAAAACGCTCCAATCTGTTCCCCAAAGAGAGCAGAAAGACTAGCAAGACCAGTCTGCTTCCCCTCCCGGAACTCGGGGGAAAGTTTCCCCGTTTTAAAGAGCGCGATTCTCGAATGAATCGGAAACACCCCGGCTCCCGGGTCCCCCAGGCTGGGTGCCTCCACCTCGGGCACCTACTCGGGCGCACGCGGTCCGGACGCTCCACCCTCCCCAAACCACCGTGTGTCACCCCGGGGCACGCCGACCGCTCGGCCACCGCAGCGCTGCTCGCAAGCTACCCAGGGCGGCCACGTTTGCCAGACAAAAAGAGGCGGAATTTGGAGAAAGCATCGCGGGCTCACCTCGGGACTGCGCTCCCCGGGCCTCGCCGTCGGTCTCCGAGCCGCCAGCAGCCCCGCGGGGCGCCGGAGAGCATTGTTTGGAGAGTGTGCGCGCGCGGTGCGTGCCCCGCGGCGGGCGGGTGTAGTCTGCCGGGCCCGGGGGCCGGGCGGCCGGGTGGCAGCTGCGAGCGCGGCTCCGCCCCTCCGCCTCCGGTGACGCCGCCCGCCCCGGCTCCCGCCGCACCTCCGCAGCCCCGGCCGCCGCCCGGCCCCCGCCCCCGCCCCCCGCGGCGCGTCCGGCCGCTCGCGCGCCCCAGCTCCCGCCCGGGTGGGCGCCACTCACCAGCCACGGATTCCTTCAAACTCCCCACGCCCGGCCCTCCCTCCCTTGCCCACCCTCTCGCTCCCGACAGGCAGGCTCCGCCCCCAGCCCGAGACTTGGCGCCGTCTGACCCCGAGACGAGCCCCGATTTGCACCCCTTCTCCCAATGTTGGCCCTGCGCGGCTCGGTAGGAGAGTGTGTCGGTGTTTGCAGCCCGCCTTTGCCTGCAGTGTGTGCACAGGTATTGTGGGTGTCCTGCATACCTCCATCCAGCAGGCCCCGGTGAAACCTTGGAGGGGAGGGGTTGGCGAGGGTAGCGCTCGGTAGCAGGAACGGGGAACCAGAGTGAGGGACCAGGAGTGGAATAAGGAGAGCAGGAGACTAGGCACTTCCGAAAGCAGTGGGGGCACCGTGTTTGTCAATGACTGTTGCTGGTGGGTGGAGGGTGGCGCCTGAGGCAGCGAGACTGGGAATTGCTGGACAGTGACCTGGTGGTTCCAGGTCCTGCTCAGCCCCTCGTCTAGGGCCTCAGGCAAATTGCTTAACCTCTTTGAACCTTAGTTTCTGGATGTAGAATGTAGGGGTTGGCCTGGAAAGAGCTGGTCGGCCACAACTCTGGGACATCCAGGTCTCCTGCAGGGCCGTAACACCTGTGTTTATGGTTTGAGTGACTCATTCACTGACATAGGAGTTTGAAAGAGTCCTCTGGCTAAAAATCTTTTAACAGAGAGTATGACAGTGTATGACCTAGTCAATCTCCTCCCTTCCTTCTCCTGCCTAGACACTCCTTGACCTGGGTGTTTCCTCCGCGATCCAGTGCCAAGGTCACCACCATGTGCTTGGGGGAAGGACGAGGTAGAAGAGGAATGAGGAGGCATGTGGTAAAATTAAAGGAACAATTGAAGACCCTGAAAAAACATAGCCACCTTCTTTTGTGTACCCCCCCACCCCCAACCCCTCAGAGAGGTACATATTGGAATTCCAATTAGGGCTAACAACCTACCAGGCTGAACCTGTGAGCCACAACCTGGTGGAGAATAGAAGATTGGCTCCCCTTGAGATTCCTGTGCTGTCCTCCCTGTGATTCTGGGGGGTACAGCAGGACTGAGAGGGTGAAGGCACAGAGAGAGGGAGAGCCATGTGTGAGGATTGGTTTCTAAAGTAGAAGGGATATAGGGGATACCTCCTCAATCAATGTCTGCTTTCTCCTGAGTGTGAAAGAACTTGGGGGAAGGTGGAGGAGGAGGTAAGTGTTAACGATCATTAAGCAGCTACTCTGTGCCAAGCAACCCATGAGATAGCATCATCCCTTTTTTTTTTTTTCTTGTAGAGAAGAAAACTCAGGTTCAGAGGGCCACACAATTTGCCAGGTCCATCTGCTGAGAAGTAGTAGAAGTGGGATTGGAACCAAGAGCTCCCCGGCTACTCTGGTGGACAATTTCACTGTGTGTCCTTCTCACTCACTGCTAGTCCAGCCCTTTAGTTCTTTCTTCCCATAGTGAGGGGAAACCATTTGGACAAACATGAAAGGAAACTTCCGGTTAGGTTCCATCAGCATCTAACAAACTGAAGGGTCTAAGCCCACTTATTTACTAAGACACAAGTGGACAAGAGAGTGATGGAAAGAAGTTACAAAGTGATCTGTGCTAGAGAAATGAAAAAATGACTTCAGGAGGTAGATGCGATTTAGTTGCAATGGGGAAAGGGAAACACCAGTGTTTGAGAATTTCCTGATTCCTGTGATAAGGTTTAATATTTCAGTTCTTCCTCTGTAAGGCTCTGCTGCTCGGTCACCCACCTCAGGGCTTTGAGCCCATAAGAGGCACTCACTTTCCCATTTCATTTTCATATCTTTACCTAATGTATCCTCCATACATGAAAGACTAGAGAATGTAATTATGAGAAGCAAAAGTCACAATTTGACAAGATTCACAGTTCTGTGAACAGAGGGCAGCAGTTGAAGGGTTAATTCAGTCTTTCTGCAAAATAAACTGTGTCCTGAAGTGTTTTTGCTGTGCTAACACAGAATGGATGCATTATACTGTAGCTGCTGACATATAATGTGCATCTTTTTATGTCAGTGACATGGCCTTAAACATGGTTCCATATTGCCTAATGAAAAGTATCAAAAGTACTTCAAAAGAGTCCCTCAGATCCACATAAAATTCCCATTCTCTTATGCAGCACTCCACCAGTGACTGTTAAGTATGTTATCTCCTCAGCAAAGCTATGGTAAGCTCATACATTTTAATAAACAGTTCTTGTTTGAACTTCCAAACTGCACCCTGCAATGCAGTGCAATTTGTGTATACACAGCATTTTGCCTTTAGCTATTTATCAGTCCATTTTCATGACACTTTTAACTGCAGGGCTTGGGGGTCTCTGGTACAGGTCAGACCCGAAAGAAGAAAGATCCTCTTCAGGGGTTTAGTTTATGAGTACCATTCTGCACAAGAGAGCAGTGAAATCTTGGGAAATAGGATGAGAGACTGGGGCAGGTAATGCTTTGGGGTGGGTAAGAGAAACTAGTTAATAATTGGAAAGGCAAAAAGAAGAATTGAGAAATACATGCCATTGGATTATACTGAGAAAATGCTTGCTGGTGTATTTAGGGGCAACACCGCATGAAGATTAGATCAAGGTAATCCCATGCATGATGCATGGTAGCTCCCTAGTCAGAGAACAGACCTCAAGTAATAAAAAGGTGTTCAATGCATCAACAGGCATTTATGGGGTGTCTTCTTCTTATGGAGCACTGGATGAGGTACTATAGTAGAGGGAAAAAAGATGAATTAAAGACAATATAAACTCTATGATTAGAAGATAAGCTGGGGGGCCTCCCCGGTGGCGCAGCGGTTGAGTGCTGGGTTGCGAAGCTGCCCGCAGCCTCTGCAGCACCAGTTCGATCCCCAGCCACCAGGCGAGGGTCCCACATGGCGCGCAGACCTCTCCTGCCGCCCGCTGCTCCCCTCAGCAGTGTACTTCGGTCCTTCTGCCTGCTCTGCTCCCCTCTCTGGCTCTGGTGAATTCTCTCACCCTCCCGCGCTTCTGACTGTACCCAGTGCTTGTATAAATAAATAAAGAAATCTTTAAAAAAAAAAAAGACTTAAAAAAAAAAAGAAGATAAGCTGGGGCATGTAGGGATTTAAATGAGGTAAAGGCAAACACAAAATATGATTTCATGAAGGGAGAGAGCTTTGGAGAATAGGATTTTAATATGTGGGCAACAGGGACTTTCCAGGCTGAGAGAATGGGATTCCAAAAGGGATGGATGTGGGAGAAGCAGAAGATCTCTTGAAAGATTTCCTACCCAGTCTGGTTGGAGCTTGGTTATTGGAGACAAGCCTGGAAATGGCATGGCACAGGACAGGAAAGGCCTGGTTTCCAAGTGAGCCAACAGGAGAGCACTGACATTTCTGAGCAACCAAATGGCATTATCCGGTTAGTTTTTCACTGGCTTTATCTGCATCTATATCTCAGATGGATTAGGAAGTGGGAGAAGAGATTGGAGACAAGGGATATGGGGTAGCATTTCTATCCCTGGTCTTGATGGGAGGTAATGGGTCTTGATAAGGGAGATAGGGAAAGGAATCCAAGAAGACCATCAAGACTTTATCTCAAGAGACTGATAATAGAAAGATGATATCATAATAGATTTTCTTCATCATTTCTGAAATAAATACATTTCTGAAATAAATTATTGGTCATGGTATGTTATTATTATTATTACTTTTACAGATGGTATCATGAATACAAACAGGAAATGGGAAGTCAGAGGATTTGGTGTGTCTTCAGTCTGAACAGTATGGTAGCCATCTGGCAAATCAGAAGGAGGCTTGAATGAGTGTGGAGGAGATAGATTGAAGACGATATGGAGAGGTGAAGGACCAGGGAACACTGGAATCTAGAAGAGGCCAGGAAGAAAGACTTTTTAAAATCCAAAACTGTGAAAACAAGTCTCTTGGAGAGGATATGGCCAGGGAGGAGGCGTTACCAAGGGACTTCTAAGTTTGCTACTTGCATGAGGTGGGGCATGTTGGAGACCAGCTTAAATTCTTAGTTACTTGGTGTATGACAGCAAGACTTTCCGAAGGATCCCATGGCAGAAATAAACCAGGTGGAAGGACAAATGGGATCAAAAAAAGTGAACCTGATAAGGATGCAAGTAGGAAAGGGGTTCATTTTAA
Source organism: Talpa europaea (assembly GCF_964194135.1). Lineage (NCBI taxonomy): Eukaryota > Metazoa > Chordata > Mammalia > Eulipotyphla > Talpidae > Talpa > Talpa europaea. The sequence goes on from NC_140070.1 coordinate 41,898,564, forward strand.
AAAGGAGGAGGTTGACTGCATGGGAGGAAACCTTTGGATATTAAGGGCATGTGCAGGGCCTACTTGGTGATATCAAAGGCCCCAGACCATCATGGAAAGAGGTTGTGAGGATGAGGAGGGGAGGAAAAAGAGCTAAAAATCTGAGGAGTCCTTCTGGGTTCTTTCAGCCTTACTAGAAGATGATACCCAGCAAGCCAGTGAAAGGTTAGTCTAGCAGACACACACATTGCACTCCCTCCTTTTCTTCCCCCTGAGTGGTAATCAGCTCTGTCAATTGCCAACCCAAAGTTATCTCTTCCTTCTCTGAGGTGTGAAAATTCCAGTAATCTTATCAGCCAATCCCTGTTTTGGGATTATGGCATCACATCCTGGTGTCCCAACTTTCCCCAGCCTTTTCCAAAGTCCCATTCTTCCCCAACTTTAGGCAATACTCCACAGGATAAAACATTCTAAATAAGTTATAGTAAGTATCATATTGCAAGCATCGAATAGATTTATTGTTGCCCAAACTGAAAGCTATTATTTAAATAACTGCTGGATGTCAGAATCTCAAGCCACATGGGAATGAGAGCCAGGGGTTCAAGATTGTTATGGTCTTTCTTTGTGTTCAAATGGCCCAGAGCCCAGATGTCAGGTGTTGAAGAAGGAAAATGCTCTTTTTTTTCTTTTATAATATAATTATAGTTAAAAGTACATTCAGTGTCAGATATCTTATTGCAAACCTTATTTTTACAGAATGTTACCGTTATGGTTTCTATTATGTTCCTCCTCCACTTCCAGAAGATACACTGAGTTCAAACCCCCAGTATCTGAGCGTGTGATCTTATTTGGAAGTCAGGTCTTTATAGAGGCAACTAAGTGAATAGGATTTTACTCCAAGAAAGGGCCAAAATAAGGTCATTAGGGTGACCCTAACCCAGTATGGCTGGTGACCTGAATAAAGGGGAAATTTGGTCTCAGAGACACATACACAATCAGGCAAGACAGTTGAAGATGCCCTGGGAGAAAGGCCCCATGAGCCAAGGAGGACCAAGGCCGGCTGGCCAGTAGACAGCAAAAGCTAGAAGGGACAAGGAAGGTGTTTTTCCATAGCTGTCAGAGGAAGCTGGGTCCTGCTGACACCTTCACTTCAGACTTCTAGTCTCCAGAATTGTGGCAATACTATAACAGAAGTAAGGAACTAATTTAATTAATAAAATGAAAATATTCCAATGAGCAAGCTATTCTACTGCTTGTAGATAGAAGATAAAGATTTTTCAAAATTCAACTCAAAAGAACATGTGACTCACAGGAGACCATGTTGGTTAATGTCCCTTATGGATGGGATGCCAGAGAGTTTCCTGCAATATGGTCAGAGGGTTCCTTCATTCTCTCTAGAGGAGCTTCAACCTGTCCTCAGAAGAAAACAGTCTCTCATCTACATGAACAGAGGGAGGCGGGGTACTGACTTTTTCTCTGATGGTAGAGTCTTTGGTTAGGAGAAAGCACTGGTTCCTTAACTGAGCTGGAATTTACATGACTGAGAAATAATTCACCTCCCCAGTTAGGCAGTGTGGAGGGAGACGTATCTCCAAGTTCTGGGTCTACATCTGCTAAAAGTCAGAAACACTGAACATTTTCTAGATATAATCCTCTCTGACAAATGGGGACCTGAGCCCCTAAATGACCCATGTGACTTATCCAAGTTCACATAGTGCAATTCATCATACTGCTCTCTGAGCTTTCAAGGTTGTTTGGTTTTAATGTGAACTCAGCAGTGTTTTAAGGATATGAAAATGAGAAAAATTTGAAGAATTAATTCATAACTCCCACTGCTTGGCTTTAACTGAGCTAGGGTCAGAGTTGGAAAGAAGCAGCATAGTTTACATTAGCAGGGGTCACAGAGACAAACTAAAACCATTTGAAATATCTGTTTAGTTGCCCTAAAGAAAATCCCATGATAAAGCCACTTTGGAAAACAGTTTGTTTCTTTAAACGTAAACATAAGTTTATCATAGGGCCTAGCAGTTCCAACTTTTAGATATCTACCTAGGAGAAACAGAAATATGTCTATATGAAAATGTGCACACAGATATTCACATAATATTATTCATAATAGCTAAAGCAGAAACAACCCAAATATCTGTCAACAGGTGAGTAAATGAACTATGTGACAGATTCAAGCAGTGGAATACTATTTAGTAATAAAAAAGGGAATGAAATAATGTAGCAATATAGGAGAACCTCGAAAACATTATTCTAAATGAAAAAAGCCAATCACATACTTACATACTTAGTGTATACTTCCATTTATATGAAATGTTCAGGAAAGGCAAATCTATAGCAAATCTGAAGATTAGTGGTTACCTAAGACTGGAGCTAGGCAAGCATACAGGAATAAGGATTAACTAAATAAGCATGAGCGATCTTGAGGTGATGGAGGTGTACTAAACCTGGATCATGACAGTGCTTGAACAACTTCACACATTTGCTAAAAATAATGAAATTTATGCTAAAAATGGTTTAACTTATGGTATATAAATGATACCTCAATAAATTTGGCTACAAAGAGAAAGAGAATGGAATATTATTCAGTCTTTAAAAGAAAGGCAATCCTGACACACGCTACCACATGGATGATCCTTGAGGACCTGCCAGTGAAATAAGATAGTCACACAATGACAAGTGCCGTATGATTCCACTTATATAAAATGAACAGAGTAATCAAAATCATAGCAAGAGAAAGTAAAAGGTGGTTGCCAGGGCCTGGAGGAGGGATACATGGAGGAGGGGCACAGTTTCAGTTTGGGAAGATGAAGTTCTGGAGATGGGTCGTGATGATGTCTGTACAACAATGGAATGTACTTAATGTCATGGAGCTGTACTCATAAATATTGTTAAAATGGTAAATTTTATGTTACATATATTTTATAGAATTACAGAGAGATGGGTGGTGGGGGGAAGAGAGAGAGAGAGAGAGAGAGAGAGAGAGAGAGAAAGAGAAACCACCTGTTTCTGTTTGTGAACTGTCTGATTTTGAAAAATGAAACAGGTCTGAGGAATCTCATGTTATCTTTAGGTCAATGAGCCTTAGTCATTCAAAAGGCCATCAGTTTTTAAACTTCGGTGGGAAAGAGATCAATCTATATTTCTATAAAATCACAGAAACTGCAGGCATAGAAACTGCATAGCACAGAAACTGCTGCCTGATAATTCATGAGTGAGAAAATATCACATGCTTTATTGTGACTCAACAGTCCCATAGCTAAACATCATCTCTTTTCCCTTGTCTTCCCCAAGGTGCCTTTGATTTCAGTTTTACTAGCTCAGTAGGCTTACAAGTACTCTGACCTCTGAGTTGTTTTGTTGACTTCTCCCGGAAAGCCTTTTCTGGTAGCTTTGTACTTCGAGACCTAATTATCATTTTGCCAAAACTCAGCCATCAGAATTGCATTCCATGGACAGTATCTTAAGGATTGTACTTACAAAGGGTAAGCCAGTGCTCTAATCCCTCAGGATTGCTCATGGTAGGAAAAAAGGTTTCTATTTATCTCAAAAGAATACATCATTTGCCATTTGTTGTAAAATTTTAGAAACCTGTTGAAAAATACAGTGTTTCCTTTTGCTTATTCATTTGTGAAATGGTATAGATTTTCACTTCCCATTTTTCCTTTCCTGATGGTTCTCAGAGTATATATACCATAGAATATTGTACAAAAGGATCTTTCAAACCTGTAGAGCAATTCAATAATAATAACCAGCATTGACCCTTTCCAGGAGTAAAACCCTATTTTGATTCATATAATGTTGGGGAAATTTCTTTTTTTCTCCATGGTACACCACATGGTAAATCCAGAACGACTGACCTGCTTGCCCCTTTCAGGTTTGTGGGGAGCATGAACTCGGTGACCAGACAAGTGTTGTCTGCAGATATGCCCAGTCTTCTTTCAATTTCAGGCCCACAATACATAATGGACATAATTTCTGTAACCTACCTGTGCCAGCCCCAAAGTCTTCTACAAACATTGACTCTTTTTTTTTCAGAGATTTTTTTTTTTTCTTTTTTATAGAGGCATGTTTTATTTATTTATTTGTTTGTTCGTCTGTTTCGTTTATACATGCACTGGGTACAGTCAGAAGCGCGGGAGGGTGAGAGAATTCACCAGAGCCAGAGCAGGGAGCAGAGCAGGCAGAAGGACCGAAGTACACTGCTGAGGGGAGCAGCGGGCGGCAGGAGAGGTCTGCGCACCATGTGGGACCCTCCTCCGGTGGCCGGGGAGCAGCCGGGAATTGAACCGGCGCTGCAGAGGCTGCGGGCAGCTTCGCAACCCAGCGCTCAACCGCTGCGCCACCGGGGAGGCCCCAAACATTGACTCTTATTAGCAAACTACTTCTCCCCAAGTCAAAGTGTCATAGAACTATCATTCTCATTTTGCATTTCAGTAAAACAGCATGAGGAAGACCGGCAGTCAGATGCGTCAGTAATCAAGAAGAGAAGATGGGAGGAAAGATTGTCTTCTAGAGCTCCTGTTTCAACTCCAAGATGGTATTGCACACAAGGTCACCATTGTCCATTGTTGCACTTTGTGGAATCAGGATGACCTGATTATGGATTTACATTTCCAACTGGTTCTGAACACTGGTGGCTGGGAGTCTCTGGGAGGGACACTTGGTAGAACGTACAGTGGTCACGGAATGTAGGCGGGTCAATAAGCTTTGCAGTGACCAATGAATTGGGGCAGGGAGGCAGCAAGTCTAGAAAGGGGGAGGGGAGCACAAGCTTGAACTAATTTATTGGAAAGCCGCAGGCCTTGTTAAGGAGTCTTTAGGATAATAGCTCTTTTGACTGGTTGTTCAGTTTTTCCCTTTTAGAAGTGGTAGTGGTGGCTGGCTGGAAGAGATGTGGAGAGAGAAGGGTAGGAAGAGGGTCAAAAGACACGTGATGGGACTGATTAACAAGCAGGCTTTGTAAACTGTGGCCAGGGGACACCTGCAGCTCTTCCAGGGAGCCTGCCCAGTAGGGGTGGTTTGAATGTGAAAACAGCTTCCCAAAAGATGTAACACAAAAGCATAAAAGGAATAGAAAAATGTGCATTTGTGAGATGAGGGAATTGTAGGGTTTTATCTCTGGTTCTCCTTTAAATAAACCTTTTATTATCTCATAGTCTCACCCATAGGTCAGGGCTCACAAGATGACAGGAGAGGACCCAGAGCTGGTGTTTGGATCAAAAAAAGGAATTTGCTTTCAAACAGACATGTATTCACTAATCTCTTTTCTTTTTAAAAAAGAAAACAAACATAAAATCTCTTCCAATTCAGCTGACTAAGTCCAAATGGGGATGACAGCAGCATTCACTTGCATGATTTCACAGAGCTAGTGTCCAGAGTGAAAATAAATGTGACTTTTCATATCAGGGCATAATGTGGCTAGTTTGTAATTCAATTAAAGGACAGGCCTACAGTGTGATTGTATGACGGCAAATAATAGAGTCCACATCTTTGGGGCTCTTATACCGCTAAACGTGCCTCACAGATTGGCATCAGTATCTTAAAGGAGCCAGAAGGGGACACTTCTTGGTTTCCAAGGAGCTACACTGGGCATAGCAGGAGATGGGGAGGAAAGAGAAAGAAAAAAAAAATCCTTATACCTTCTATAGCTGATTAGCTTGGCCCAGTAAATGCATATTTACTGGTATTTCCCACAGATAATACAGTCTCAGAAAATATCAATTGTGTGATCATATATGTCTGTCTGTCTATCCATCTATCAATCATCTACCTATCTACCTATTTTTCTACTGAAATGCTAGGTTGCCAGATAAGGTCAGCTAATTTCCATTTGGTATCAGCAGCAGTTTTAATGAACTATATGGGGGTGTCATTATTACCACCTCCTTTAGGAAGACTTTCCTAAATCTGGAAACTTAGCTAGATGTTCCTTCTTGGTACTTTCACTGGTTTATATTTCCTTGTCCATAAAACACCATTAATAGTACCATCCTCAGAGGATTGATTGTTCATTATATACGCTGAGTTCTATATGACCCTTATTTGAGAACCTGGAGCCTAAGAAGTCCAAGACTAAGATGTTAGAAGATTCAGGAACTGGTGAGCATCCACCTCTTGGTTCACACAAGGCCATTTTTGTGGAGTCTCTTATATAAGGACACAGATTCGTAAATGAGGTCTCTCCCTTCATGACCTGATCACCCCAAAGACCTCCACCCCCAATGCTATAACATTGGGGATAGGTTTGAATATTTGAATTTGGGGGGGGGTGACCCAAACAACCAGGCTGCAACACTCAGTATGTGCTATCCTCTCAATCAATGATGGATGTTGTTAGAGCGCTGATGGGAAGGTTAAATCCATTCACTGCTCATCCCACCCTTCTGTTGTAGACATATCCTGTTCAGGGCACTAAGAAAGACTGTGAAGATATAGTGATGAGCCAAAGGGAGATGTTTCTTGACTTTCAAAATGGTAGGGTACGGTAGTAAGCAACGGCAAAACCAAGTGAGGCCAAGCATCTTTAATTAACAAATGGTTTGAAAAGACCATTTGTCTTTTCCTACATGGTCATAGAGTAGGGGAGTGGCATTATGCAAGAGTCCAAGAGGTCTTCTCTATGGACATTGGTGCTGAGATTGCAAGGATAAGGAGGTGTTGAACGTCTGTAGGGTGGGACATGAGACAGAGGTGGGAAAGCGTTAACTGTTAGATTGTGATTTAATTTTATATTTGTGGAGGATCATGTTATTTTGGTGTGAACATGTAAAAACTAAATTTCAGTGCCTTTTCTGGCATATGAGTTGCTATCCCCTGGCATCCCAGGAATGATAATGGAGGAGAATCAGTCGATGCTAGGCAGGGAGTTTCGGGGCCTGCAGGAAGACATCTGGGGGAGGATTATGGAGGCAAACAGGAAGATGCCAACAGGATCCTGGGGCAAACACAAGGAGCACTGGGCTGAGAGTTAGGAGAGCTGAATCCCATCCCAGGCTAGCAGTCCTCATTTGCAGATGAGAAAAAGGTAAAAAAAAAGATTGAAATATACCTAGGAGTTGGAAGAATTTAGACTAAAGTCTAAGCCTTTTTGTTCCAACTCTCTTGACTATACCACAAATGGAAGATTTGAGAAAATGTTTTCTAAGTTTCCTCCCAGATATTAAGTCAATATGGAAGATATTTATGATGCTTCCACAATGTAAAAAAGACAGGAGGAGGAAGAAGGGGAGAAGAAGAAGAGAAGGAGGAGGAGGAGTAAAAGAAAAAGAGAGAATGGATAAAAGAAAGAATCTTAAATTCTATCTACAATTTTCAACTTTGGAATATGTCCAATTTAATCATTTATAAAATCTGCAACAGGGCCATCACCAATTGAATGCCCTGTCTCTGTCCCACCATATGGGCGATCACTCAGAGAGATATGGACTTCTCCGCCACATTATCATAAAGATTATGTCAGCCAATGCATGATTATCTGTGCCAAATGCAGGGCAAGCCATGGAGACGTGAACCCTGGAGAGAGTTCAGACCTATTCTGAGTCATTAGCTCCCATAGCCACAGCTCCAATGGCAGCCAACCTGGAGGTTTCTGCTTAACCATTTCTGTGCTATTGTGTTCAGATGACTGATTAATAAATTAAAGATACCACACAAGAAAGACATAATTCACTTTGCACCCAGAGCTGACGGCAAGTTGAATCACTCCATGGAAATTAGGGTCTCAGGTTTAGGCACTGTCCTGTACTTTTATTACCTGTGCTGTCCTTTTATTACTTTGGCTGCTCCAGGAATAAGGCAAATATGCTTCTCCTGAAAGCCTTTCAGCATTTCCTTGTTCCCTAAGCCACAGGTATGGAAGACACTGGACTTGTGCCAGTGTCAGCAGCGCTGCCCTCCCTTACTCTCCCGGCTTCCCGCACACACTTTTTCTGTTTACACTTTGGTAAAATCTTTAAATGTGTTGCCAGTTAAACATAGTATCAAAGGCCCTGAGGTGTTTATTTCTGTTTCTTTATTACAAGAAAGGAATCACCATAAAAACTGTGCTTTGCAGTTCTAATGGAATTTAAATGTTTTCAAAATAAAATATTTGTAAGAGGCACATCCCCTACTTACCAAAAAGCCTCCTAATTTAATAGAACAAATATTTAAGAAGGGAGAATCTGTTTTTCTGTGGAACAGAGACTCCTGAGTGACAGTGAAACGTGTTGTTAGTAATACATAGCAACAGCTCCTGGGCTGTCTGTGGTGTAGAAAAAGAAGGCTAGAAACTAAAATTGAGATACTCTGACATGATACTACATACAAAAATAAATCATCTCTAAAGACAGCCCATTAATAGCACACTTATTTTTAACCAAAGTCTCAATAAAACAGAAGGATCTTCTCAACACTTTTTCTAAATTCCATTATTTAAGAACTTTCCAGTGCCAGTGGAATATCTAGAAACACACAGACCAGAAGCATGGTGGATTTACAAGTCCATGAGAGAGAAAATAAGGTCAGTTCTTACCAGTATACAAACTACTTTCATGAAAACTAGGCACTTCCATATTTGTGGGGTATAATTTGAATGATCTGTGTGGCAGAATCTCTATTGGTTTCCAATTCACTAGGCATTTCATGAGATGTAGCACCTGTAAATAAATTAGATTCCAACTTCAGATACACATCTGAATCAAGATATTATGCAAGGGCAGGATTGAGAGGGGAGGGGTGTGGGGGAAAGAGGAGGGTTTGTCCAATACCAATTTTAAGTCTTCATTCTATTAGGTCTTTCTTGAAAGCATATGGTCATATATAAAGCAATACTAATTTTATTTCTACCTTCATATCCAAAGCACAACTCAATACCCACACCAGGATTTCAAATATTCTTACACTTTCAAAAGTTTGAAAAATACTAATGAGAAGCTTTAAAAGTGACCGGATTTCTTTTTATGTCAATTTATAATGCCTAGAAGTATAAAATAATTAGATGTTGGGGGAATTATATTTTGGAGACCATTTATTGAGTTACTTTTACACATACTTATCACATTAAATCTGTAAAATAATTCAGCAAGAGCACTGTTATTCCAATTTTACAGTTGATAGAGTTGGGGAGATATAGCAATTTACTCAAGTTTATATCACCACTAAGTTGTTGGATTTGAAATTGAATCTAAGCCTTTGACATGCCGTAGTTCTTTTCCCAGAACCCCATGGCGTGCCCTTATCATGTATCCTGTATGTTTTTGAAAGATATAAGGCAAATATATGTGTTTAGAGAGGTCCATTATTTCTTTTTTTTAAAGATTTATTTATTTATGCATACAAGAACTGGGGTACAGGCCAGAGGTGCAGGGGGTGAGAGGATTCACTAGAGATAGAGTGGGTAATGAAACAGGTGGATTGACTGAAATACACTGCCGAGGGGAGCAGCAGGCCAAGAGGTGAGGTCTGCTGTGCCATGTGGGTCACCTCCCTGGCAGGAGATCCATCTTGTGCTGCAGTGGCTGCAGATAACTTCAGAGTGCTGTGACTTAACTCCTTGAGCCACCAGGGAGGCCCCCAATGTCCATTATTTCTGAAATCAATGAATGACTTGGCTTTATAAGAATGGAGTACTTTGCTTACTGGGTAGGAACCCCAGCTATGGCAAGGCAGTGGCATGGGTTTGGATCAACTCTGCCCTCTAAATAGCTGAATGCCGTTCAGCAAGTTCATTAACCTTTCTAGGTTTCTATATCCTTATCTGAAAAAATGGGAGTGCCCATAGTACTCCCATTATAGGACTGTTTTTAACAGTAAATGAAACAATATACAGAAAGCACCTAGCCCAGCATGCATAGAATGTATGTTTTAGCCATTATGAAGAATATATGTTATTTTTTACCTTATATCTCTCCACTCTAAAGGGAGTTGGTGGGGGTCAAGAAATATCAGTGAAGAGTTAAACTATAGGGGCGCACCATAGAGATAAAGGCAGGACAGGCCGTTTATTCTTCAGATATCAGACGCACTGGTAGCAGTAATGCTCTCATTGGTTCCAATTGATTTCTTTGTGGAAGGTTATCCTATATATAGTTGGCCTTTGAATAATATGAGTTTGAATTGTAAGGGTGCACTTACACTTGCATTCGACCACTTCAACCAGTGACATCTAAGATTGGTTGAATCTTTGGATACAAAACCTACATATATGGAACTCTAAGTCACACACAAATTTTCAACAGGGGTGGAGGAATCACTGCCCCCACCCCCACCCCAAACCCTGCACAGTGCTCAAATTCTCATTGCTTGATTCACCCAGGTAAGCACATAGTCTCAACTGTGGGAAGAAATGAGCACACAGCTTGGAAAAGGCAGGGAGCTACAGCTTTTAGAAAATGCAGACCAAGGTGATTAACAACCTCAGTGATAATGATTGTGTTGTATTTTTCCTAGGATTTCAAAGCAAGGTACATACTGCAGCCCCAATGCAAGTCAGCAGTATGTCAGCACTGCACAAATGTCTTGACTACATCTCCTGGGGGGAGAGTGCACAGCATGGATTAATGACCCTATTTTACAGAGAAGAAAACATATAAAACCCCAGCAAATCTGGGGCAAGCTTGGCACTAGGAAAGGTGTTATTTAAATTTTATGCTGGAGGTATTCCAGTCATTCTAGTCGCCGTGATGCAATTTAAGTTGTTCCCTTCCATTTATAAAGACCTAGATGTTCTTGTCTCTCTTTCAGCTCCCTCTTCCCATCCCCAAAACACACTTATTTCACCCCCCTCACCTTATGACAATTTGGACTTACTTGTACTCTTTCTGTTAACCATCTGTGCCTTTGAATCTCAAGGCAACTTTGGCTAACACTTCTAGTAACACACAACACTGTCCCTGAATCTCCTTTGCTAACTTATTCTCCTTTGCTAACTTAAAATTGGCAATCCCCCCAGTTTTGCCCCATCCACCCCCGACCCCCCATGTCTCTATTTTTTTCGGTCTCCAAAGCAAATAAAACCTTGTCTTTTTTGGTTTCCCTTGTATGTTTTCCTGCAGTGCAGTCCAGAGACAGAAAAAGGGAAACCAAACTAACCCAATTGGTGTCCATCTGGTGTTCTCATGAAGAAAGCACAGCAGCTGGTGTTGGAATGAGACGCCTCCTCTGGGGAGGGGATCACTGCCATAGCATCTTCATGCACCAGGAAGGTTGACATTACCTTACTTTTATGCTTTCAGTCTTAAATAGTAAGAGTGTTTGGTAAATAAACCAAAGCACTGGCAAATCTCTATAGAAGTATCTAGAATTGGAAATAGGGTTTGCAACTCTGCTGCTTCCCATCTTCAGCCTTTCCATCCCTCTTGCTCAGGGCTCTTAATTCACTGTAGAATTGAGCTCTGGTAGAAGAAGACTTTCATAATTGCTATTTTTTTCCTTCTAAAACAATTTCCCAGGAATTAATCTTTCTCTCTTTCTAGATATTTGCATTATCATGCAGCAATATTTTAGAAGTCATGTTTATTGCACCATAATTTCTATGTACTAAATTTACTCTGGTTTGATGTTGTAATTTTATCAAACATATACAGTCATGTGAACACCACCACAATCAAGATACCTAAATCCATCACCCATACCCCTTTGTGGTCATTCCCTCCTCTCATTTGTAGTTTCTTGCCATACTGATGTGATTTCTATCCCAATATTTTTGATTTTTCTAAAAAGTCACATAGATAGAATTGTACAGTGTGTAGCATTTTGATTCTGGCTACAATCACTTAGCATAATGCTTTTAGATTGTCGTTCTTTTTTTGCTTTTTTTTTAAAGATTATTTATTTATTTTTATTTTATTTATACAAGCACTGGGTACAGTCAGAAGCACGGGAGGGTGAGAGAATTCACCAGAGCCAGAGCGGGGAGCAGAGCAGGCAGAAGGACCGAAGTACACTGCTGAGGGGAGCAGCAGGCGGCAGGAGAGGTCTGCGCGCCATGTGGGACCCTCCTCCGGTGGCGGGGAGCAGGCGGGATCAGCGCTGCAGAAGTTGCAGGAGACTCCGCAACCCAGAGCCCAACCGCTGCGCCACCGGGGAGGTCCCTGCTGGTTTTTTTTTTTTTTTTAATAGATACTTTTAAAAAAAATTCTCGTAGATGAACTGATATGTAGGTCAGAGGTGCAGGGGGTGAGAGGATTCACCAGAGACAGAGTGGAGAGCAGAATAGGCAGATCTACTGAAATGCACTGCTAAGGGGAGCGCGAGTGAGGCAGGAGAGGTCTGCTGTGCCATATGTGGGTAAGCTCCTTGGCTGGGGATCAAACTCAGGCCATAGTGGTGACAGCACTGAGACTTACCCCTCGGCCACCAAGGGGGCCCTGTTGTTCTTTTATATTGCTAACTAGTAATCCATTATATGACGGTACCACAATTTGTCCATTCACCATTTGATCAGTTTATTGCTTTTGGTCTTGAAAAAAATTCATTTTGAAAGTGCTTTTCGTAAATTAAGTCAACTTTGACTTTTAGCACTTTATAATGTGCTAAAATGTACCTTTAGTTTGATTTTAAATTAAGGAATTATTTTTTACTTTTTCAACAGGAACATTTGTTTTAAACTATGATCATAACTCGGACAAGCTGTGTTGTAATTGTCACAGATATTTGAATAGGTAGCCTTCTTTCTGCATGTGTCATCTAGGTCTGTGGCATTCCACTTGGAGAGCAGGACACTCCTTCTTGTCCATATCTGAGCAGGCAAAGGAAGTGCTGGCTGAAGGGACTCTGAAGATAGTGGTTGTAAGTGCCTGATCCAGTAATCCCTTAGCAATAAAGCTATGATATAAATAACCGTGTGTGGAATGTGTTTTCAACTTTACTCAAAGAAAACAAGAAGCCAAACTTTTATTCTTAAAACTCTGTTTCATTTTTAAATCTACCTAACTGAAAAGTAAGAAGAATATATAAAGATATCAAAGTTCTAACATATGTAAATGCTGAATTATTATAGTCTGTATGCATTAAAAATGAAATTTGTCTTTTGGACACATTTGCCCCAGGCATAAGAGTGTTGCAACAAGTTGTGGTATCACATTGCAAAACCATTGCTGTTGAAACATCTTTGTGTCTCCCTCAAACTTCCTTATTTTCCCAGAAAAGGGGAGGGGGAGACGCAGCAGGAGGGAAAAGAGAGTAGGGGGTGGAGAAGAAGGAAGTAGAAGGGCTGGGTTAAATTATACACTGTCTTTGATTGTAGAATCTGAAAACTTTTCAAAATCAACTACTTGATAATTACCTGATTGTTAGAATTACTAACAATCTTACTTAATTTTCAGGTAGGTAGATTTCAAAATGAAATGGAATATTAAGAATAAAAGTTTGGCTTCCTGTTTCCTATGAGTAAAGTTGAAAACACATTCACTCATGGTTATTTATATCATAGCCTGATTGCTAAGGGATTACTGGATCTCAGGCAGTTACAACCATTATCTTCAGAGTCCCTTCAGCCAGTACTTCCTTTGCCTGTTCAGATATGGATAGGAGGAATTCTATGGGAAACTAGAATGTGTTTCTGTGGAGAATTACAGTAGGATGGTTAATTTTATGTGTCAACTTGGCTGGACCATAGAGTGCCCAGAAAGTTGGTCAAATGTTATTCTGGATATTTCTGTGAAAAATGCTTTTTTGAATGAGTTTAACACTTACATTGGTAGACTCTGAGTAAACGGATGACCTTCCATAATGTGAGTGGGCTTTGTACAGTCAATTGAAGACTTCACTAGGGCAAAGACCCACCTCTTTGAAACATGAAGGAATTCTGCCAGTTGACTGTCTTTAGAGTTGAACTGCAACTCTTCCTGGGTTTCCAGTCTGCCCACCTAATGTGCAATTATGGATTTATCAAGCTGCCACAATCACGAGTTAATTTCTTAAAATGAGTCTCTTTTCTCCCCCCTCCTCCCTCTCACCCTCTCTTTCTCTCATACTCTATTGGTTCCATTTCTCTGAAGAATCTAGACTTGAACACACAAGTCAGCAACACCGGAGTTGCAATGGGTTAATGACAGAGGCTATGGAACCAAAGTATCTGACTTCAGATGAAGGCTCCGCTAGCCTTCAGCTGTGTGCTCCATCCCTTATCTGGGTGATACTTCTACCTGACTCATGGAAATGTGAAGGAGCCAGAGCTCTGGAAATTCAGACATGACTGTCATCATTAATAGCTAAGTCCTAAGGGCACTTTTCAAAGAAATGTACTGCTTCCAGAAACCTGAAAATGGAAGCATTGAAAAGTTTCAGGAGAACACAAGTTACATCTAGGTAAGCATTTCTATCAAGATTAATCTATTTGTTACTGAGTGCTTATGATGCATCCATCATCCTGGTAAGTGTTTTACCTAATTCAATCTGCTAAGTGTTTTACCTAATTTAACCTTTCTCACAAACACACAATGGTGAACACTATTATCCAAATGGTAGAGAGGAGGATATAGGCTACAGAGACGAAGAGCCTGACCTGTACTCATACAACACAGCAATAGAGCAGATCTTTTGCGACTTATCACCGCAATATCACACTGGAAGCACTCTCTCTTTCTCTCTCAAACACACACACACTCACTCACACACACACACACACACACACACACACATACTTCCTAAAGAGTTGCAGAACTTCTGCATTTGGGAAAATATTAATAGCTAAGAATTTATTCCAACCCATGCCTCAGTCAATCTCTTCTCTAGCATCAGCATCAACCAGTGTTGAGCCTCAGCTGATTATTTTCTACCCAGGAACTCACTGTCCACTAAAGCAGCTATGTTTACTTGTACTCTAATTGTCTCAAGTTGTGTTATTTTTTTCTTTCTTTTTTCTTTTTTTTTTAAGATTTATTTTATTTTTATGCATACAAGAGCTGGGGTACAGGCCAGGGTGTGGGGGGAGGGGGTGGTGAGAGGATTCACCAGAGACAGAGTGGGGAATAGAACAGGCAGAATGACTGAAATACACAGAGGAGCGGGAGAGTCAGGAGAGGTCTGCTGCGCCATGTGGGTAGTTCCACGGCCAGGGATCTTCAAACTCATGCTGCAGTGGCTGCGTTTAGCTTCATAGGTTGCATCTTAACCCCTTCTGCCCCCAGGGAGGCCTATGTGTTATTTTTTTCTTAAAGCAAGATGAGTCTATTACACTGTTGTCTAGCCTTGGGCCGAATTCTGAACGTGTGAGCGAGGTAGGCTACTTGCACACAGGTATACATTCCCCTTGTCAATTCATCTTAATTTGAATGGTCTATGTGGCAGAGTAATTTTGAAATATCGACTAGTTTTGATCGTGCACCACTACATTTGTTCCATTTATTTGTGCATTTGTTTTCAGCATATTTCCTAGTATCCCTTGTCCTGCTTTGTAAATGACCTAGGACTTACTTGTCTACTGTCCCAGGGAAAGGAATACCTCAGAACACAGAGGACAGAGTACATGTTGGGTATCTGAAAGGAGCAGGGGCAGAGCAGAAAGAACACAGCACTGGAAGGAGCTGCCCCAACAGCAGTGAGGGACAGCACATATGGACCGGGTGCCTGATGACCACAGCCAGGCAGGACAATGGGTCTCTCAGGTTGGACCTGTGATGTCCAAGGACTAGAGGAAACTCAGACCCCTCAATGCCTTAGACATAGGCATGATGGGACAAGAAAGGAAAACTGGAAATGACTGTTTAAGTCTCTACCACTGAGTACGAAACCAAAATTTAGTCAGATTATAGAAAAGCCTAGTTACATCTCTTGTCCAACTGAATGTACAGAATGAGACCTAAATTGACTTATCCATCACTGCAAAGAAGCTAGAGAAAACAATTCTTTGCTTGGAGAATACTCCTATTCGGAGAAGAGTTTGTATATAAGAATGGTGAATCATGGTAACAAAGAAATACCTTAGACAGATAATTTTCTCTTA
Organism: Talpa europaea; assembly: GCF_964194135.1. Lineage (NCBI taxonomy): Eukaryota > Metazoa > Chordata > Mammalia > Eulipotyphla > Talpidae > Talpa > Talpa europaea. The sequence continues at coordinate 41,914,477 of NC_140070.1, forward strand.
TTTAGGTTCCTTAATTCATGTCATTCAGTTACCAATATTCCTTCAACAGACATTAAGTATATGGTGTATGTTAGGTACTATGCTAACCATCTGAAAATAAAGGCAAAAGCACACCTGTTCCCAAGGAAAAGAGCATTAAAATATTCACTAGTTCAATTACATGATAATATGGTTTAAAATATAAAAAGATTCCAGGTTCTTTTCCTATGTAAATATGTTCATTGGCAGTTATCTGAATTTTTATCATTAAGAGAGCGAGATAAGGAGCTGTCTTGAAACTTGTGACATCCTAAAGGAGAGAATCAGGGGGTGGAAATTCTGAAGACCTGAACTGTATAATGGTTGGGGCCACCCGGCACAGTGTAAACTCACAGTAGTTCATCATGCTGGTCTCTCTTGGTGACAACAGTGGCATTTTCCAGGACAATGTAAATGCATGGACTCGATAACATCATTGAGCAGCTGTGCGCTGAGCCCAACTCGTTTCATTTAATCTCACAACAACCAAACGAAATAGGTATCATTGTGAACCTGTATGATTGATAAGGAAATCAAGGTTCAGACAGTTAAGTGACTTGCCCAGACATAAATATTTCTGGGGAAGAGGAAAAGTTCAAAGCTGGGTTGGATCCAGAGCAAAAAATTTTACCTGCTATGTATTCTTGCACCATAAAAAATTTTACAATAGGCATTTGAAAGTCCATAGCATTATAAAACTTTTCTTAGCCTTCTAATATATCATTAACTATAACAGGGAGCAGAAAATCCTCTGCCTCTGTTATTGAAACAGTCACAGGCATGAAAACAGCCCCCTTTGTATGTTCAAGCTACCAGGCCGAGTGAAATGACAGAAGTAGGATGGCCTGCAAAGCTGAAAATATTGACTATCTGGCTCATTCTAGAAAAAAATTGCCCATCTCTGAACTAAGATATGGAAAAACATGAGAGTAATATTTCACAAGCAATTTGATTAGATCATGCTCTTTTAAATCAGGAACCCCATCTGTCCATATCTATTTTGAAGTTGGCCTTCTTATATTAAATTTAAAGGATTTTAGAGGCATCAGACAATCTCAATAGGTCTCTGTGACCCAGTTTATCATGTTTGAACAGGAATGATGTCTGCTTATGTCTTCTTGAGTAGGAGCCTTCTGAATCTATTAGAAGTGTCAATATCATGAGTAACAGACTTCTTAAGCACCTCATTTTTGATTAGTTTGGTAATTAGTAAAATGGCCTCACCACCTTTGAGAGAAGGACAGAAATAATTACTTTAAAACTTGGAACAGTATCTAGGTTTGGGAGTGACAAGGTAAATTATTCTGCTGGGATTATCTCATTTGAAATAATGCCAGTCATGGTATGCCAAGAAAATTTCTCTCAAAAGCAAAAGGAAACAAGTCTACGGTGACTGGTAGACTCGCTTACAAAACAACGACTATGCAGTATGCATAGATATATAGCCATACACATACACATGTGCACATGTATGCACACACATGCATACACATGCTCACACACACATTTCAAGTGCAATGACTTTCTCTTGTTGAGATTAATTTTGTTCTAATTCCTTTATTGCTTCCAAGAGACAGAGTGGGCCTGTCTTAACTATGTCCCCCTGCTCTTCCACTGACTACATAATCCTGGGGACTTCTCCTCTCCTGCTCAAATCTACAGGTGATTTCAGAATAGGTTGTATCCAGTCTTTCAAGTCACTTCCCCTGGCAATTTTCCATCACCCCTCATAATCACCATTCTCACTTCTCTTTAAATTTGCTTCCTGGACAAATGTTTAAGCAGTGGCTGGGATAGTCATGAACTGCTAATGACATTTTAAGGAAGATTCAGGGGGCACCTGTCCATCCCAGGGTGAAGCTGCTTTAAGAAGTGATGGGAATAAGGGGATGGTGGTGAGGATACCTAGTTAATCTGGCACACAGATATTTTCTGGCAGAGGTGGTGTCTGATTAGAATCTTAAGGGTTGAGTAATGGTTATTCCCAAGAAAATGAAGAGGAAAAGGAGGGAAAAGGAGGGATGAATTCAGACGAAAGGGCAGCAAACATTCAAGTGTCTCACCCAGGTAGGTACCTGGTCATTGGTTCTAAATGCCTTTCCGCCTGACTGAATACCTGCCTTATTCTTCTGCCCACCACTGCCACAATGTAAGGGCTACCAAGGGAAGAATGAGGCCATGCCAATAATTGAGGAAATAGCTTCTGACCTCTGACCACCTCTGTCTTCCAGTGCTGGACTGACTACACTGGCATGCCAAGTAGTAACTTCTCCTGTAGTAGGAACCACAGCTTCAGCTTTGTCCTCCACCTGCCTTGCAGGGTAAGCTCAGCCTGGGTGGTGCCAAGTGTAACTACTCTACTTCACTCTCTTTATCTGGACTAGATTAGAGGCATGATCTGCCAGCGGAGCATTGAATCAAAGAACTGCCTTTGGGACTTTCCTTATTTAGGGAACTATTCTTGATAAACCAAAACAACATGCAGACCACACCCCTGGTTTATTCAAGCCAGGTAATATACTAAGCACGTCATTGTCTAAGCAATGACTTCTTTCTTTTCAGAAATTGTTGGCTCCAGAAAGGAAAGTTCAAATGTCAGTCTGATGGTTTCATAAACACCCTCAATTAAGATTCACTGTTAGCAAAGTCTTGGCAGGATCTAATTTAAACATGTGATAAAGCACAGTGGGGCGTGTCTAATTTACATGTATATAATTTTTTCCTTTAATGTTCTTGAACTGAGAAATATCTTTCTGGAATGAAGTACTTTCTTTCTTGAGATAAAGCACTAACCAAATAAAAACTGCAGAAGGTCTACATCTAAGTAGGAAAGTTGGAAGACTGAGCTGATGAGTAGTTTCTGGCACAATTTGTCAGTGTTCACATTTGTGGGTGAACATAGTTTTAGGTAGCAACACAGACATCGCTGAACACAGTAAGACAGCATAGGCTCATGGCAGTTAGCATATTTTGGAGCAAAGACATGACACTAAGGCCCTTCTGACAGGCTTCCATTTGCCCCTTGCAGCATTACAACAAGGACATTCTTTTTCCAAGACAGTCATGGGGAGTGGCACTATCAGGTGATGGCTTAATAGCGATTTTATCACTTTATGTTGATGTAAAATCCAGGTATCTCTAATCAAAGGTGACAAAGATATCAGAGAAGAAGTTTTAAACACATATTTAAAATTTCATTTCACTAACTTTCTTAACGCTAGAAGAAATCTGACCTTCCACACAAACAATTGTTTTTTTTTTTTTTAATTTGATTTATTTACGAGAACTGGGGTACAGGCCAGAGGTGTGGGGGGTGAGAGGATTCACCAGAGTCAGAGTGGGGAACAAAACAGACAGATTGACAGAAATACATTGCTGAGGGGAGCAGTGGGCGAAACAGGAGAGGTCTGCTGCACCATGTGGGGAGCTCCCTGGTAGGGATCGAACTCGTGCTACAGAGGCTTCTCAGTGCTATGCTTAACCCGTTGTGCCATCAGGGAGGCCCACAAACACTTGTTTAAATAATATATAAGAAGCGTTTAAATCTGATCACTTTTCTAAACCTCTTCTGTTGCGTGTATGTAAGGTACAAAGAGCCAGAGGACAGAATGTCACTTCTCCTTTCTGATTTTTCACTTTGTATTCTTTTTACTTCTAGAAGGTCTTACAAAGGGATGTTGTGACCTGATTTAAAAAAAAAAAAAAAAAAAGAAGAAGGCTTGGCTGATTCTATTACATCTGATGCATTTGTCAATTGATTGAAATGATCAGATTTCAGAATGCGCCTCAAGCTAAGGGAGGCAATCTTTTGAAAGTGATAGCCAAGTGTTGGGTGAGGGAGGGGCTGGCACAGAGAGGCATCCAGGGGCTGAGTGACAGCCTTCTGGCCTGTGTCTCCATCATAAGCACATCATAATGAGGGTTAATTATCTGCCTAGTCATCTCCTCCTTGATTGCAACCATATGATATTTATTGTAGTTTTCCCAAATCCTGGCCAGAGAAGATGCTCGATAGGCATTTTGTCAGGAGACAAAGAAGGAAGGAAGAGTAGAAGGGAGGAAGGAAGAAAGGGAGGAAGGAAGAATAGACAAGGAACACATGGAGAAACAAAAGTTCCCTTCCACTGCCAATAAAGGTATCAGACAAAATAGAACATGTATTTAGTTTGATGAGTCATTTTGTTAATAGCCAAGTACGATTTATTTAGGGCTAAAAATACAAGTTATAATTTAACATGTATCATGGGCCTTCATAATAAAAAATAGGTGCAATACATTTTAAAAGACTCAAGTATTAAATATAAACTAACCCGATGAGATATTTCATGCTGAAAATTACTTGGACTATTAGCTTTGCAAAGAGTAAGAGGTAAAAAGAGGGAAACTGCTGAAATGAGGTCAAGTGAATTGTTTGCATAAATATGTACCGTCACTATAAACTTTCAAAGGATTTTAAAAGTGAACAAGGAAGTATTAGTAAAATAAAGCAGCCTTACTTATCAGCCTTTTATATTATGAAAACAAAATATTTTAGTAGGTCTAGCTGGCAAGTGGTTGATTTAATTCTTTGTAAATTATAAATGAAGCTCTTTTTTTTTATTAACCTGTAAATGTAAATATTTTAGTTAATAATTAGAAAACTCCACTCTTCCTCTTTGTCTCACTCTTTAAACAAGAGGACTGTAAATCCTTGAAGTTTCCTTGGAGTTATCTTAGGTAAAGTCCAAAGTTTAAGGTAGTGTTCCATAAACCATAAACCTTGCCACAAAAGTACCCCTAATGGCAAAGCAGAGTCATAGGCTATCCTGAGCTTTGGGGTGGTTCCTGTTCAATCTGCCTTTAGGCAGTTTTATAAAAAACTCGTCATATTTGGCCTTCTCTCCACTGTTTATCCAGATTTTTTAAAAGTAAACTTTAATGTTGCAGATTTACAGAAAAATTGGCAATAATAGTGCAGAGAGTTCCCAAACAACTTATACCTAGTGACCCCTATTATTAAAGTATGGTGCTTTTGTGACAGTAAATGCAAAGCCACAGCTCTCTCAGGTGTCCCTAGTTTTTACCTAATCAACTTTTTTCTGTACCAGGATCCTGTCCTGGATGCCACAATCCATTTAATTTTCAAATTTTCTTAAATTCCTTCCTGGGCTAGGATAGTTACTAGATTGTCCTTGTCTTTGATGATTTAATAGTGCTGAGGCCTAGTGATCAGGTATTTTTTAGACTATCCCTCTATTGGGATAGTCTGGTGTTTTTTTGCCTAATGAGACTGGGGTTAGGGGTGTTTCAGAAGAACTCTACACATAAAGGACACAGCCCAGCACATCACATCCGGAGACCATCTTTCATGTGACGTCACACTGCTGCTATCAACCTTGGTCTCCTGGTTGGGGTCATGTTTGTTGGTTTCCTCCACTGTGAAGTACTTCTCTTCTGCCCCCTTTCCATATTGCATTCACTAAGCATGACCCCACTCAGAAAGTAGGAAATCATGCAGAGGAAGAATACTGAAATTATTTAGAGTTTTCTGCAGGAGATTTGTCTCTTCTTCCCCTTTTATTTATTTATTCAGTCATTTATTTATATTAGCTTAGACATAAATATTTTTACTTTAGGTTATAATTTAATTCTACTTTATTTTGTTGCTCAAAGAGCTCCACTTTTGGTAATAGAGGCTTTTGGGTTGACTCCTGTGTTCCTTTGACATACTTCTCCCGTTACGGCTTTATTTTTTTTAAGCATTTTCTTACATTTCTGGTATTATAGTATACTCCAGGCACATCTTGTTTTTTCCAGCCCCAGTCCTTGAATCTACATTTTTCCAATGAGTCCTGGTTCTTTTTATTGGACAATGGTATAGAAACTAAGATCTCAGGGCTAGGTGGATGGGTGTCCTTGATTCTAGCTCTTCTCTCTCTGTGTGTCTACTAACTTGTCTAAATACACATGCCTATAAATGTGTCTATTTGGAACACAAGTAATACTGATGCATCTGCTTATATTAAGCTAAGCATAAGCCTGTTCAAGGCTCCAATGTGAATCTTTTAGTACAAGGATCATTCTAGCTATCTTCCCTAGCTTTTCTGTATACCCTCATTCCTATAGTATGAAATCTACTCGCACCACTGGCCATCCATTTACGTAAGTGTTCATTCAATTACACACATACAGCAGATCTGAGCTGTTAATCTGTACTCCTGTGGGAAGTGACTTTATCAACTAGAGCACTGGTTTACTTACTGTTTCTTTTGTCCCTAATCTTATAGACTTTACTTATTTCCAAGGTACTAGGGTTAGCACCATTTCCACCCATCTCCTCCATGAGGGTGTTTACCTTTCCAATATAGTTAGATTTCTTTATCACATCCAATATAGTTAGATTTCTTTATCACATTCTTTATCACATCTTGGGGTCCTTGTTTTTTGAGAAGATTTTTTAAAATTTGCATACACTAAGGTTCATGCCTAGTACAAATTTGTTTTAATATTAAATGTTTAATTACTTAACACTCAGCAAAACTGATAAAAAGAGAAGATTCATTAATTCAACAAGTGTTGGGCCTCCCCGGTGGCGCAGCGGTTGAGCGCTGGGTTGCGAAACTGCGCGCGGCCTCTGCGGCGCCGGTTCGATCCGCGGCTGCTCCCCGGCCACCAGAGGAGGGTCCCACATGGCGTGCAGACCTCTCCTGCCTCCCGCTGCTCCCCTCAGCAGTGTACTTCGGTCCTTCTGCCTGCTCTGCTCCCTGCTCTGGCTCTGGTGAATTCTCTCACCCTCCCGCGCTTCTGACTGTACCCAGTGCATGTATAAACAAAACAAACAAACAAACCAGCAAACAAATAAATAAAGCATGCCTCTATAAAAAAAAAAAAATAAAAAAAAAATAAAAAATTCAACAAGTGTTTCCTGAGTGCCTACCTGTGTTGGTTCTGTACAGTGTCACTCTGTGGGGCTTTAATGTGTAGTGTATAGTCCTTGAACATCCTGGCATCTCCTTGCATAGCGAGGACATGGGCAGTTTAGGAAGCACTGAGTAAGCTGGATTGTGATATTTATGGCCACATCTCTAAAATTCTGGCATTCCTTCAATTTATGTAACCATACCTCCCTCAGTAGTTCCAGAGTCTACAAAAATAATTTATTAGGAGAATTGCATTTACATAAGGTTAGAATTTTTTTTTTCCTTCCTTACTGCTCTTTGGTGCTGACTAAAAAAGTAATTTAAACTGCGGGGAAGAATAATAGCTACTAAAGTCAATACTGGCTTTTGTCTAGTACAAATGCCATTAGTGCAACTTAAATTATAATCCCCTTTGTCAATCTGGGTTTGCTGAAAACAACAATTAAGTTGCTTCACACTTGCAAGTGATCTACTATATTGTTTTTTTTATGGGCTTTATTTGCTGCACCACCATGTTATCTAAGCACCATCATGTTATCTAAGCAGCTAATGAAATTGCATGGGTAAAAGGATGCCAATAAAGGAAAGAGAGGCAAATTTTATTTGTTGCTCTTAGGGGGTTGGGGTGGGGAAATGTCCCTGCTGGCATTAGCAAATTAACAAGTAGATATTCTTCCTTACAGACATCAATGCTTTTTAAATCTTTCCAACTTCAGCTCATCTAAGCCAGGATGACCAGCTACCTCTTGGTGGTATAAAGTTGTCCCCTTGGCGAATATGGCAGGCTATGTCTATTGCTTTCTTAACAAGTAGACTGGGGTTAAAGATTCAAAAGAAGAAAGCTCTGGGTTGTATGATTGAGTTGAAGAGCTTAGAAAAATTATTGAAATCTTAACATTTACGTGATAAGATACTGGACTATATCTTTTGATATGTAGATCAATGTCACATCTGGGGCTATGAGATTTTTTGAGGGTAGAGCATCTTCTGTGTGAGGAGGGAGTATTTGTTCATTATGCAAGCAACTGTCTCATGTGTAAAGGGAAACTTGGAACCAGAGAAGGAATGTGGGCATGGTTCCATGGGGGGCAGTGTTACCAGGTGCTTGACAATGTTGATTACGTATAACAGAACTGTATGTCTGAGGAGACAGTGATTTCCCCTAAAATTTCCAAAATATTATTTTTGTTTATAGGAGGTATGTGTATTTTGTTGTACAAACATTTGCTTTTGAAAAATTAGGAGCAAGAACCAGCTCAGTCCTGAGAGACAAAATTTCCTGAGGTTCTTTTCACTTCAAGTTGGAGGAAGGAATAAGGAAAGGATTGGCTGGGCTGGGATGATGTAAGGTGGGCTGCTATCACTGCCCAAGTGAGTGGTTATTGAGACAAAATATACCAGACACTGAGAGAGTTTTCGTGACACTTGTGATGACCATGCCCAAGCTCTGAGGATCAGATTATTGCTGCCAGAAGAAGGGTGAGATTTTACCCAGAGGGACAAAACAATGGTCACTTATCTCAAGAGAAGACAGGGGTTAGGTTTTGGACAAGGAAAGGAAAGTTCTCCTTATTCTAGGAACTGTTATAGGCTTGGATTCTGAGGTGTTCAGCAGACAGGGGCAGAGATTTTCTCTGAACCCTAAATTTTAAAAGCATGTAATTCTAGAAGCAGTGGTGAATTTCACACAGATTATAACCAAGTCTTCTATCAAGTTCTACTAAAACCTGATCTCAGATGTGCTCTGGGGAGTTAAGGAGAACCAGCTCCTTCCTGGAGTCTGGAGGAAGGGATGCTTCAATTAACAGAGGTGCTAGCCCAGAAGCAGTGGCAGCAAAGCCTTCAGGCCAAGAAGCAAGAAATAAACCTGAAATTTGTCCCTGAGAACAAATATTATGGCACCTTGAGACACCTCACATGAGCTGGGAGGCATGGGTTGAGGGTATATGTGTGTTGGGAATACCTTTGAGTATAAACCAGGAGGGGCTCATGCATTTAGGTTTTGGGAATGCAAAGACAGTAACTTAACATCAATTTAAGGTCACAGGTTGGGAATGTCAGTGAACCTGGGGTACACTTACTTTTCTTCAAGTCCCTAATACTGTTGTATATATTTTCTACCATGAAATGTTTCCTATGGTGCATCACAAATAAATTCTGCATCTCATATGAAAAAAACTACAATAGCACTTAAAGGTAGAACAATAGTTCAAACATTTGCAGCTAATGGCAGATTATAGGAGCTGTATCTCCCCTTTCTCTTTACAACATCCCTTATATAGGTGTGTTCATGTGCACACACACTATTCTCCTTCAAACCTCCTTAGTGCAGGAGGAGGACTTACCTTTTTCCAGTTCTACAACCTTTGATTATAACCCATGCCAAAGTAACAAAGGTAGTAAAATATGTGGGTGGAAGCTTGCCAAATGTTTGTCGAGTGCCGTACTGTTCATATGGCACTTTAAAAATATTTTATCTCATTTGAATAAGATTTTCCTGCTAGTGTAGCTGGGTAGGTTTCTTTCTTTTTGGTTTTATTTTATTTTTAAGCACAGATAGATACAACAGCTCATTTTAAAAGATGAGGCAGACGTCAGTTCTGATTAGCTTTCTAGAGGCAGCACATGGGAGAACTATTTCCATTTCCTTTTTTGGTATCACAGGCCTTGATCTCTAAACAAATACACGAAGTGGGTCTCTAAGCTCCCAGTGAAAGTAAGCTAATCACTGACATTCGAGACATTCTGCTACCTCACACACTTGAGCAATAAATGCCTGGACACTCTGCAGACTAACTTTCTTCCATGGAGAATTATTTTCTTAAGAGGTCCACACAATTCTGCAGCCTGCCTGTTCCTTTTCTTATCTCCCTTGAAGTGCTTGATTCAGAGATTGGCCCAGAGGAAGAGGTTACTGTGTGCTTGTTGGACAGGGAGAATGAGGTAATTGTCACCAGAGGAGCGCTGCACAGCTGCAGGAGTTCACTAACAAGGGAGGGACACTCTTACCCACCCTGTAATGTGTGGATCATAATCCATTTCACAGGTGAAGAAATCAAGGCCATGACATTGTGATATAATAATATATATTTGGTCTTTGTCTTCAGTTTTGGCTTTTAAAATGCTTTTAATTTCTGAGTGATGGGGTGATAAGAATCTTTTGTTGAAATATTTGGTCCTCATTCATGGCTAATTTAAAAAAAAGAAAAGAAAAAAGAAAACCCTTGACATGTCTGGATCACCGAGTTTCTGTTTGTATGCTGACAGGATAGCTGGTGGCTAGGTTTGGGGGCTGGTCATCAGAAACACCAAGGCATGGTTAGAGGCTTGGCACTGTCATTCTCATTCCTTGACCTTCCGGGAGATCACTGGAGATGTAACTTATTGGTAACAGCTGTGATTTAATCTGTATGCCTACATAATGAAACCTCTATAAAAAACCTCTAATCTATGGGGTTCAGATAGCTTCTGGGTTGCAGAAGACATCCGAGTGCTGGAGGGGATACTCAGAGAGGGCATGGAACTCCATGCCCCTTCCCACATCCCTAACCCTATGCGTCACTTCCATTTGACTGTATCTAAATTATATTCTTTATAATAAACTGGTAATAGTAAGAAAATCCTGTGAGCCTTTCTAGCACATTATGGAAGCAATAATGTGACATGAGCAAGAGGACATGGCCATTCTAGCAAATTACTGAACTCAAAGAGGGGGCCTTGGAAATCCCCAATTTGAAATGGATCAGTGGAAGTATGAGACCGGCACTTGGTATCTGAAGCAGGGCGCTCTTGTGGGACTGAATCCTTAACTTGTGGGATCCTGTAGGATAAGTAAAAAAGAATCAACCTTTCCCACCCTCCCACCGCGCATGCGCGCTCAGCTAAGGGGCGGAGGACGGCGTGGCGTGGCGTGGCGTGGCGTGGCGTGGCGTGGCGTGGCGTGGCGTGGCGTGCGCGTGGCGTGGCGTGGCGTGGCGTGGCGTGGCGTGCGCGTGACGTGGCGTGGCGTGGCGTGGCGTGGCGCCGCGGGATGTGGGGTGGGGCGGCAGGGTGTGGCATGGGGTAGGGAGGAGTGCCGTGGAGTGCCGCAGCACGCAGTGGAGAATATGAAACCGGCTAGAACACTGACAAGGCTGCTTGAGCCGGTGATGGATGGGATGGTCGCGTTACAATTGGCTCAAGTCGGCAGGATGATCCGATGCGGACGGGTGTGGTGCCCTCTGTGCCCTCAGGAGGGCCTGAGGAGGAGCAGACCGCGAGCCTGTGACAAGGCTGGAGCTGCAGCGGCAGCACAGGAGGTGACCAGAGTCCAGGAACAGCGGGAAGAGCTAAAGATGCTGCAGGAGCACAAGAGGTGGACAAGGTCTGGGAGCTGCTGGACGAGACCTCAAGCGGAGGAGGAGACGCCGGAGAGGACCAGCCCAGGACTCCTGAGGCACCAGAATCGCCAGGGAAGAAAGGACCACGATTCAGAGCTCGCCTAGTGCTGATACAAGGAACAACGGATGGACTGGGACTGACATTCCCACCAGAAGGTGAGGAAATTTGGTAGGTAATGTTATGTTTTGGGGACCCTGGGGGCGGATGGTATCATTTGGAAACCCCAAGAGATGAAAATGAGGGCATGGTCGGTGGCCAAAAGCAGCCTGTGTACTGCACAGCCAGCCTAGGGCCACAGCTCAGAGAGGCAATGGGCAGAGTAGAAGAAGGGGCAGGCATGAGAAGAGCCCAAGAGGCTGAGGGAGGAAGCCCTCGCCAAGTTCTCTGCAGCCAGACAGACGAGATGTATCAAAAAGGCCAACTTAGAAAGGCAAAAGCTAGTGCTGAGATTGGGAAGCCCTGAGCGGCTGTTAAGCAGCCTAAGTACGTTAAAGAAGGCCAGTGAGTGTCTTAAAATCACCTGTGGGTGATGCCCTGTTCATTGTTGAATGAGGGCGAGGAGCTGAGGAACCCGTTCTTGGGGGACAGGTGGGGAACGTGGCTTGTGGTGAAGCCACAGCTGAAGAGGGGACCCAAGAGAAGCCGCATGTGGAGCTTGTATCCGTGGATCCCCAACCCATGTGCTATGCAAAGTGTTGGCGTGAGTGCAGGGGTCTGCGTGTCGCATTGGTGGCTATGAAAGCCAAGTGTTGGCGTGACCGCAGACAGAAACCCTGAGGGTTGGGCAGTTACCCCCAAAGAGTACAGAATCACCAGTCCAAGAGTGAGTGCATCCTGGGGATGGATGCGGTGTGTGGCTTGTGGCCGAGACCACAGCCAGAGAAGGCCAGGAAGCCCGACAGCTCCTGATGCATGACAGCAGATGCCTGAATTGTTCCCCTTCTTGTATGAGAAGTTCCTTTCCGCAGCAGACATGGTGGATCATCTGCTGGTGCCAATAATCTTGTCTTCTGCCACTAGGTTGGTGGCCTGCTTGGACTCATTTGTGTTGTTTTTTGTTTCGTTATTTTCTTTTGTGGGCCATGGCTGCAAGTGTTTGTATTTGCCAAGGGAAACTCATATATAACTTATATGTAGACTATAGCAGAAAACCCTGAGGGAGTGGATTGCAGGGTAAGTAAAAAAGTATCAGGCTTTTCCGCCCTCTCACTGCATGGGCACTCAGCTAAGGGGCAGAGGGCGGCGTGGCCTGGCTTGGCATGCTGTGTCGTGGCGTGGAGCGCGGAGTGCAGTGGAGTTCAGCAGAGTGCAGCGGCGTACCGTGGAGAATATGAAAATGGCTAGAATACCAACATGCTGCTAGAACCAGAGATGAACCTACCCGGTTTGGGATGGTTGCATTACAGATCTGATATAAGTAGCTTGTGTTAGAATTGAATTGAATTGTGTGAATACCCGGTTGGTGTCCAGAGAGTTGGAGAATTACATGATGTGGAAAACCTACATTTGGTGTCACAGTGTTTTGAGTAAAAATGGTTTATAGAAGCTCAGAGAGATTAAGTTATTTGATTTCACATGGCCTGAAAATGGGAAGCTGAGATTTGAACTGAGTTTCTTGGATTTTAATTCTGGTTTAACAGCATGTGAACTACTCTCTGTGTTTAATTTCTGGAAGGTTTTTATTAGCCCTGGTGCTAATAAAAAATGTATTTCATGAGAAACCCACTGTAGCACTTGAAAATGAATTTTGTTTTTGGTAACCTTTACCAGGGAAAAACAAAGCATAAATACATCACCGAAAGTCACAGTGAGTTTACATGCTATGGTGCTGTGTCTGGAAATTAAGAGCTTTGGTCCCAGGCTCACTATAGAACAAAAATAATACTTCTCATAAGATACATGATCTCTGTCTTTGGTTCATTTTTTCCCCACTCTTTCAGGACATGAACAACTCATTATCTATGTATTTACCTCTGTGATAATATTAAACTTTAGGAAGTCACATTGTTCATTTCAGTGGAAACAATTTGGAGAAAGTGTGATAAAAAGTTGAAGGATCATTTCCACTAGTGAAAATCCCACCGTTACCACAATTACCAAAGGAGACAGTGATACCACCACCACCACCTCTGTCCTCATGATCATTGTCATTATCACCACCATCACCAGGCAGATGTAGTAATCTTTCTCATTTATGATTTTCCTTTGGGATATAAGCTGTTATATCCCATTATTACCCATATCTGTTCAAACTTCAAGTGTTTTAAACCCGATTTTGACAGGATACAGACTTTTAGTAAGGACAAACAAATATCTAAGTAGTATTAATGGTAGTGTTAGTTTACAAACTTCTCTCTTTGATCAGTCAAATTCTTCTCAGTGTTTATTTGGAAGTGGTCAGCCTTCAGAAATGTCTTTGAAGTAAGTTTGAATATATACTTTTCCCCACTGCCACCCACCTAACTTCCAAAGCATTTGCAGACACATTTGTTTCTGTAATAACATTTAGTTCTTATTTATGGTTTATGTTATAAAAATACAAATGCATTCTCTCATTGCCTCTCTTTCAGGGCCCTAGATTAATAATCTTAGATTAACTGTATGACTCAAAAACCAGGGATCACACTTTGCACTCTGCATTGTAGACCTCTAATCTATGATGACCTGTAAGAGTGATCATAAAATCTAAACTAGTAGATATGACTACTAAGAGTAATTTTTGAATAATCTATTAAATTTTGAGAACACAGATAATGTTTTGTGAATATCAATATAAAAAGTCTTAAGAATCTATCTGAAACTACCCTCAAAGTCTCTGACATCTCTTATTCTATGGTGGCAAACATTCCCTTCTCAAAATGGATGTGATTTTTTAAAAAGGTCTCATTCAGAGGCAGACTGAGTAAAAGGAATAATCAAGTTGGGTATTAAATTGTCTTTTGGGTTAAAAACAAATATTTAGTGAAATGCAATACAATAATTTTTGCTGGGAAGTAAAAATTCTGTGGAGGGCCTCCCCAGTGGCGCAGCGGTTGAGCACTGGGTTGCGAAGCTGCTCACAGCCTCTACAGCGCTGGTTCCATCCCAGGCCACCGGGTGAGGGTCCCACATGGCGAGCAGAACTCTCCTGCCGCCCGCTGCTCCCCTCAGCGGTGCACCTCGGTCCTTCTGCCTATTCTGCTCCCTGCTCTGGCTTTCGTGAATTCTCTCACCCTCCCGTGCTTCTGACTGTACCCAGTGCTTGTATAAATAAAATAAATAAATCTTAAAAAAAAATTCTGTGGATAATGTGTTGGTGATGTAGTATGAAAATGCATTCACAGATGGAAAATTTTAAAAAATCTTGTTATCACTAAGTAAACAACAGTAAATTTCAACCTTATATTTCAATTTTCCAGGATGATATGGTAAGTGGGATTTAGGAAAGACTATAATTGAGGGTCTTTATTTTTTTTTCACATTTCTGCAAGATCCTTGAATTTAAAAAGTTTAAAAAATACTGTTGTAATAGGATTGTTTTTCTTGTATGACTCCTCACCTGACTAAAGACAATTCACAAAATAAGATTCCAAAAATATTTCGAGAAATGACAGCTGCAGTGAAATGTAGATATATCCTTCCAGAGTGGTTATTTTGAAGGTTAATGTTCATGTTATATTAAAGTTCTGGGGTATTCATTGAAAAATTAAATTAATATTTGATAGTTATCTTTCTTATCCAGCTGTTTTCCCTAGAAGTTGAGGGGCTTTGCAGATTATATATATAAGGAGTATTTCATACTCCTTATGAAAAAAATAGCAAGTTATATAATATCTCTTTATATGGGTTTTCAGGTTCTCTGAAGTTCCAAGTCCCAGGGAAATACCAAATGAAATTTACCATAGTTTGATTGTTTTTTGTTGGTGGCATGTTTAGCCAATACATAGTCCCATGTGTTATGTTCATAAAACTGGAATCCTGAACTGTTGTCAACATGTCTAAGAGCACTGCATTCAGATTCCTTAGGACACAAAAGGGATTTCAGAACCATCTTCCCAGACTTTTCTTTTTCTTTTTTCTTAAAGATTTATTTATTTATTTATACAAGCACTGGGTACAGTCAGAAGCATGGGAGGGTGAGAGAATTCACCAGAGCCAGAGCGGGGAACAGAACAGGCAGACTGACAAAATATACTGCTGAAGGGAGCAGTGGGTGCGGCAGGAGAGGTCTGTCGTGGCAGGAGAGGTCTGTCGTGGCAGGAGAGGTCTGTCGTGCCATGTGGGACCCTCGCTGGTGGCCAGGGATCGAACCGGTGCTGCAGAGGCTGTGGGCAGCTTCGCAGCCCAGCACTCAACCGCTGACCTTTCTTACCCAGATGGAATCTCATGGTATTTTGTCAACCACCATAAACAACGCTGTGGATATGGGACATACCAGGATAAGGATGGACACAGGTGTTGACTCCTGCCCTATATACTGAACAATCTGAGAGACAGGATGGGTACCCAAATATGATGTTCTAGTGCTCAATGGGGTACACAGGGACACCAAACTGTAAAGGGTGCATGCTCTGAAAATTCCAGTTGTTCCACATGATTTAGAAGCTGTTCTGTGTCTTTCTATTGAGATAATTTGGGAAATGAGTATTAGATGGAGTTTTAGTCTTTCCCTTTATCATGGTTGCTACTTTGAAGTAAATAAGTTCTTGGAATTCTTTCCACCAGTCTGATAAAATCTGACCATTCACATACACAAAGACAAAGTAAGTGATTCTTAGTGTGAAAGATTTTAATAGATTGGTGTGCTGAGAGAGAGAGGGAGGGAGGGAGGGAGAGAGAGAGAGAGAGAGAATATAAATGAGAGGCTGAGGAGGAGGGGTAGGAGGAAGAAGAGAGGTCTTTAACAGCAGTCTCCAAAAATTACCCATCCCCTCTTGGGCAAATGCCCAGCCAAACAGATGTGACCCAAAGTGGGGCTGCTGAGGTCTGAAAGTTTGCCACATGTCTAAGGTAGCTTCTGGCAGGGAACCACAAGGAAGGATTTAGGCAATTCCCAGACAGCTGAGACAAAAGGGGTGTAACAATGTAAAACATATCACATAATCCACAATGAAGTCAAGAGAATGGCTGCCAGTCTCTGCCAAGGACAAGGGCAGTCTTCCCACTAAAAGCATCCAAATTTCATATTGCATTTGTCTTTCACCCACACGTATCTATTCCAAGTCTCTCCTCCAAGTATCTCTACATATGTCTGCTCCCAAGAGTACAAGGGTGCAAGTCAGACACCAAAAAGCAAGAGCATGGGGCCCACCTGCCTTCCATCTTATATACACTTTCCTGATCACTCAGTTTCACCCTAGTTCCCAGTAGCTCCCCAACTTGGAAAGTCTGGTTCATGGCATATGGAGACATATAAGTGGAGGTGGGAGACATGGTGCCTCCCCTTCATGGAGGCGTATATGAAACAATGCCTTGGAGCACCCAAAACGGAAACAAAAATGCATTTCCTGCTGGTGCAACACCCTTATGCTAGACATATAGGCTATGCCAATGTCTAATTTTTTACAACGTGGGTGTTTCTAAACATATAAGAACCTTTGTTTCTGTCCTGTGCCCAGGCAGCTGTGCATTCATGGCAATCCATTGACGACAAATGTGGGGAAGGAATTCCCTGATTGGGCTCAGAACATGTCTCAGCTATTTTTAGAGTTCCAGTTGTTCCACATGATTTAGAAGCTGTTCTTTGTCTTTCTATTAAGATAATTTGGGAAATGAGAATTAGATGGAGTTCTAGTCTTTCCCTCTATCACGGTTGCTGCTTTAAAGTAAGTAAGTTCTTAGAATTCTTTCCATCAGTCTGATAAAATCTAGCTGCTTCTTCAGGTTTGGCATGGGTGGAGTGGGGGTGGGGAGTGTGTGGATTTTAGGAAATTATGGGAAAATCCATTAAAGTAAGTTGAGAAACTTAGGCATCTATCACTTTATGAGTAACATAAAAGCAAGTCTCACTTCAGATCCCCTACTTGGTAGTTTTCACTCAGGGTTCTGCTGAGCATCACTGTAAAGAATGACAGTATGAGATTGTGGGGTGACCACATGTAGGGTAAGGAAAAAATGTCGGACTTTTCTGCCCTTCCCCCATTAGGGTAGATGACGGAACCCTGTGGTCCTGAATGCATGCCTGATGGCGGGCACCTGGAGTAGGGTATGGGCATAGGTAGATGGGATTCACCTGGGCTAAGACTGGGCTTTTCAGGGCAGTGTCACAGGGACACCAGCAGAAGCCGAGAAGAAGCCAAGAACGAATGGAAGCTGAAAGAAGAAGAGAAGCAGAGAGAACACCAGAGAGCCCAGATAGAGTGAAGACTTGCTGGAAGCTGGGAGGCCTGCCAGCCTCCCGGACCCCCAGTACCCCTGCATGCTGTGTACCTGGTAAACCCCAATAAAAGCCTGCAAAAAGCCACTGATGGCTGACTCCTCCTTTACCCAGTCTGCTGGATCATAGAAAACCTGCACTGTGTCCTGTCCTGTCTTTACATCACATCCTCTTCACCCACAGGGTGCTTGCTAAGATTTAGACTCCCAGAACCTGTCCAGATCTTCCTATCAAACTCTATATCTTATATCCTATAACCTGCACTTTTTTTTTTTAAGATTTATTTATTTATTTATACAAGCACTGGGTACAGTCAGAAGCGCGGGAGGGTGAGCGAATTCACCGGAGCCAGAGCGGGGAGCTGAGCAGGCAGAAGGACCGAAGTACACTGCTGAGGGGAGCAGCGGGCAGCAGGAGAGGTCTGCGCGCCATGTGGGACCCTCCTCCGGTGGCCGGGGAGCAGCCAGGGATTGAACCAGCGCTGCAGAGGCTGCGGGCAGCTTCACAGCCCGGCGCTCAACCGCTTGGCCACCGGGGAGGCCCTATAACCTGCACTTTTTAAGGACTGCTCGGTGATTCTTATTCACACCAAAGCTTAAGAATCACTGCTAATGAGGTGTTCAAAGAAGCACGAGTTGGAAATTAGAGTTTTGGGCTGCCCCACGCTTTATTTCCCATTCATCTGTTTTACATACTAGAATGTCATCACCTCCCCACCTCCTTCATTTGAAGAAATATTTATCTGGCAAAAATAAATTAACAAATAAAACAGTTAGAAACAACTACTCCAGCATAAGCTTATCTTATAATGAGAGACTGCATGCTTATCTTTACTGAAGGTTCCTTTCCAGTGAGAATACCTGTGAATGCATAGGAAAGTGATTTTGTCCAGATAACTTTAGGACATATATTAAAAAAAAAAAATCACTTTGTGTGCCACAAGGACACAGTTCAGTACCTCCAGCTGCAATTTATTTGTACAACTCAGAGGTCTCTGAAGACCCCCATCAGTGTTGGCTTGGGTATCTGGGATTAATGCTGCACCCCACAGTTACACACCCAGGAACATAACTCCCCCCATCTAATACTCAAAACTGGCCTTCAGCCAAGAGTTCCTCATTTCAGGCAAAGTTTGAGAATGTGACATATACAAACATGGTCACAGAATGCATTCCAGATGCTGGCTTTTAGGTCACACAGAATAAAGACATTAAGGACATTTTAATATGGTTGCGTGGAAGACAATTTGATATTGTGGTTTTCGTTTTCCTAAATGTCTGAAGTAACTCTTTTCCTATTGTGTCAAATTTAGTAAGCAATCTAGAAAGAAACTAGCAGACTTTCAAATTTTAAAACCATCCAAAATTCATATCGCACTCCATTGAATTTCATGTTACAAAAACTCATTACTGTGGCTAAGAAGATAAGTTTGGTAGTTAAAAAATTTCAAACCCACAAAATAGAGTATACACACACAGCAACTCACATGTTACTTATTTTTAAGCACCTACTGTTTACAAAGTTCCATAGTCTATATTTTGTGAGAACGACAAAGGCAATAGTATTCTGAGCTAGGACTTAAAGAAATGTACAAACATGGTATAAAGGAGAGAAGAAGTAATATTCACATGTTTCATTATATGTGAAAGAAAGGAAAGTCAGAAAGCTTTTTGCTGTTTTATTTCCATAAAAGTGAGCTACACTGTTGAAAGATGGTAATTTGCCATGAGTGTCTTGCTGTGTGTGTGCATGCATGTGCATGTGTGTGCATGTGTGTGTGTTCCATGAGCATTTACCTTTATCTGCATATTTGTTTCTGAATCTTCTGATTTATAAGTTTTTAAAAGAAATTTTGCTTTTCAGTACATATACACTAGGAAATTCAAAAGTTAGCCTAGAGGCAATTACTATGTTTCTTTCAGAAAATACAAGGATAGTATATGCACATATTCTTTTTGTTGTTCTTCCTTAAAAAAAAAAAAAGTAACACATGATATGCACTATCTTTGCTTCTACCTTGGAGATTATTTTGTTATTTAAAAAATGCACATAAAATTACTGCATTTTAAAAAATGGCTTATTTTTCTATATTTTCTATATTGTTTGATTATTATATATTGTCCAATAATTACTTGAACCAATTTTCTACTATAGTCATTTACAGTGTTTTCAATTTGTTGTTATTCTTATAGATTCTGAGTAGAATTATTGAGTACGTGCATTGTATTCCTATAATTGTTAACATGGAAGTTTTAATATGAATGTAAACTTAAAGACTAAAATTAATGAATAGCTTTATCATCTTCTAAAATAATCTTTCTTTCTACAAACTATAACTTTCTTCTATGCCAGTGTTGTATTTTATTTTTATTATTTTAATTATTTTTACTTATTTATGCATACAAGGATGGTTTTAGGCCAGAGGTGAGGCGTGAGATGATTCACCGAGACAGAGCAGGGATCAGAACAGGCAGATCTACTGAAATCCACTGTTGAGGGGAGCAGCGGGTGAGACAGAAGAGGTCTGCTGTGCCATGTGGGTTAGCTCCCTGGCCAGGGATTGAACTCAGGCCTCAGTGATGCATGATAGCATGATAGTGCTGAGACTTAACCCCTTTGCCACCAGGGAGGACACAAGTTTTATCTTTTTTGTTTAATTTCAAATGATAAATTTGTGGGCTTGAAGTTTTTGAGTTGTTTTCTCAACATGTTGAAAACATCACACTGTCTCCTGCCTTCCACTGCTGCCATCAAGAAGTAGCTATTACATTGGTAACTATTACATCTGGATGCTTTTAAGATGTCACAACTTCCCTTCTGTAGTTTGATTATGATGTATATAGCCAATTAAAAAAATTAGTTTTCTTTGAATGTGCTCATCTTTTTAATATGAGAACTGAAATCTTTATACAGTAATAGGATATTCTGCCATTTTCAATGTGAATATTGCCTCTTCTCCACCCTCTTTATTGCTTCCCTCTGGAACTCTACTTGTGATTTTGTGATCTAGACCTCATTCTATAAGATTCTAAATGTCTTTCCAAACTTTTCCACTTCATTTTTTCTTTGTGCAGCATTCAGGGTATCTTCTGCTGCACTATTTTACTCTTCATTATATCAATCTTAAACTCTGTTTGCTGTGTAACTTGAAATTGCATATTCACCCAATATTCAATTGCTTTTAATTCCAATGGCTTTCAATTGTTATATTTTGCTTTTAGACATCCCTTTGGATTCTTTATGAACCTTCATGCTAACTTTCGTTTATGTGCTTACTGCACAATTGACTTAAAAACTCATTTCTTTGGAACTTTACCTGCAGTCATTTTTGAGGTTTTGGTTGAAAGTAAATTCCTTCAGAGAAGAAGCATTTACTTTTACATGACACCAGTAGGGCTGCCAACCAGGGGCTACTTTAAAATAAATTCTAGATTTGATACAAAATAAACTGGGGTAAAAATTCCCATTAAAAACTGAATTATGGCTATAAATTCTAGGAAATATATTTTCCCCTTCAAACCATCTCCACAGTTGAGAAAAACTAGTACTTTTAAATAGCCTTTCTGTGGATTTTAGCTTCATCTGATGTTTTTGATATTTCATGGGTTTTTCTTTTTGACTCTCCTCTTGGGTTGGATTCTGGGATTTGTCGTATATCATGCAACACTTTGCACAGATGTCAAAAACAGGAGCTCAAAGTAATTGGTGTTTAATACATCCCCCAGAGCAAAAGCCAGCTTTGGTGCTTAGTTACCTATATGTATTTCTGCTTTTAATTAACTTTTACCCTCTATTGATTTCTCTTTTCTTGTTTGTCCATGAATGTGTTTAGAAAGAGGCTTATTTAAAAAAAAATAATAAACAAAACCTGTAGCTATCTGTGTTGTTTCTAGTGGAACAGCAGTTTAGGTCATCCCTTCAAAATTATGTCAAGAAATAGCAGCCCATAAAAATTCTCAAGAGACAAGCTTCAGTTTCTGATTACTTGCCATAGATGCTTTAATTCTTGCCTCTCAGAGGCAAATACTAAAATCATGATAGAAGGAAGAACACAGCACAATTATAACACATCATAGTGGGGGAGTTAGGGTTTTTCTCATGAAAACTTAGAACTTGCACCCTTACTGCCCAAGCTAGGGGACACTGTGTGAGTTTCTTATACCCCCAAACATTTTTGGCACTATTGAAGCTTTTTACCTGATACTTCTTATGTGACCACCTTTGAAGAGTATCTCTATCATCCACCCCTCCAGCCATCTACCCATCTACCTCTATATGTTTATAGAGTTTAGGGTAAGAAATACAGTAATAATCTGGCAGGTTTTCTTAGAGTATATTTGTCTGGTTGGGCCACCATAACAAATTAGCATGGACTTGGTGGTTTAAACAGAAATTTATTTTCTCACAGTTTCAGAGGTTAGCAGTCTGCATTAACTTCTGGCAGGGTTTACCCCTGGTAAGAGTTCTCTCTTCCTGTTTTCAGAAGGCCGCCATTTCACTGTGACACACATGGCCTTTCCTTGGTGTAAGCACATGGGAAAAAAAGAGAGAGCAGGAGCTCTCTTGTGTCTTTTGAATAAGGACACTGAATTTACCTAATCTAGTTGGATTAGAGCTCCACTCTTTTGACCTCACTTAACATTAATTACTTTCTTAGATGCCCCATCTCCCAATATAGTTGGGGGGTAGTGGCTAGAACTCCAACATATGAATTTAGGGACACATTCAGTCCACAATATAGAATCTCTTAAATTCACTTATGAATTCCTCAGTAACTTAGTTGGAGATGTGGGAGATAGGGAAGTATTACAAGTATAATTTGAGACAGTGATTGCTGGTTTTAGACTTTTAGAGGACTTTGCTCTGATTTTCACTTGCTGGTACACTAGACCTGCCTGTTTTTCATAGCAGGATGCTTAAATCCCAAAAGGTAATAGATAATCTATTATAAGAGAAAATAAGATATTAAAATACTATTTATAATGACTTTATCTCATCCTCTTACAATTTATTTTGGTGGTATTTTATAATATATGAAATGTATTAGTGCAGCTTTACATGTGTGTAATTTAGATAATCATGAATACACTTATAACAAGAACAGTCTAGAATAGTGACTGCTGAGCATGCAGTCACGAAGATTCAGAATCAATTATGAGAAACAATGATAGTCTTTTTATGGTATAGGAATCCACAAACACACTAAAACTTGATAGCAAGAATAGGTCACAAGAAAAGAATGATCAAAGAAATAGAGAATGTTGGGCCTTCCCGGTGGCGCAGCGGTTGAGCGCTGGGTTGCGAAGCTGCCCGCGGCCTCTGCGGCACCAGTTCATCCCCGGCTGCTCCCCAGCCACGGGAGGAGGGTCCCACATGGCGCTCAGACCTCTCCTGCCGCCCGCTGCTCCCCTCAGCAGTGTACTTCTGTCCTTCTGCCTGCTCTGCTCCCCGCTCTGGCTCTGGTGAATTCTCTCACCCTCCCGCGCTTCTGACTGTACCCATTGCATATATAAACAAAACAAACAAACAAATAAATAAAACATGTCTCTAAAAAAAAAAAAAAGAAATAGAGAATGTTGACAGAAGGAATAAAAGGATAAACATTGCCACCCCAAAGCTAGAGGAAAGGAAAAGGGAAGTATTGTTATTATTTCCCAATATCTTTTAGCCGTATCTGTTTTGTTTTCCCTGCATATTTTAATAATCTCCTTGGTGGCATGATTCCAGCTAACCACAAATGGTAATCGTGTGTGTGTATGCATTAGTAGGGCACAATGGTTTCCTGCAGAAGGCTCTGAGCTGCTCACAGAGTTTATCCTGAACCATCTCTGTGTTTCCTTCAAAGAAAGAATAATGTTTGGCCTTGACCCAAACATTCTCTCTACTGCTTGATTAGAGAATTGAGAAGCTGAGTTAGCTGCACTTTCATGATACTCTTGAGGTGCAGAAAACCCTCCAATTGTTTTCTTTGAGAAGATATTTTAAAACTTGAGGTATTGAATTCCCTTCTGAAGAAGGAAAAATCTGTTGGCTAGCCTGCAGTAATGGGGTGGAAAGGGAGTCTCCATGGGGTTATAGAGGCTTAAAGCCTCAGTCCTCTTCTACCTGTGCCCTTTGAGACATGTAGAGTTTTACATGAAGCCCACAAATGGTCCAGAAATCAGAGCGGCCACTTCTAATCAATTCCCACAAACAGAGAGTCTCTCTTAGAGGCAAATGCACAGGCTTACAATGCACAAAGAACAAAGCCCTGTGCTAGCACCAGGCATTTGCAGAGAATCTGAGCTGGATAAAGGGGAGGGGAAGATTTCTGTCCCTTTTGGTAACACAGAGAGACATTATGGGCTGGGGGCTGGAGTGGGAGTAGGATGGACCTAACTCAATTCGTTTGCTCTCTGCTAGATGTTGAAGGTACAGAAATGAGTAAAACAAACTTTCCTTCCTGGAAGAAGTCACACAGTATGGGACTCAGTAATTTGCCTGAAAGTTTTATGACACCATACATGCACTTTTAGATCGATGCATTTGTTTTCTCGGGGGGATGTATTTTGTAAATTACAAATTGGACTGTGACCCAAAATATTTTAAGAATGATGGTCCTACTGTTGAAGAGCAACCCCGATACAAAATGGGGTGCCTGACTGTGGGTCCTCACCCACGCGCTTAAAAGGACTTATCAATGCTCTACTGCAGGCACATGCGAAAGGTTAATAAAAGGTTTATTTACAAGGGAAGGGGAAATGAGGAAATGTACAGCTCAGGGAGAAAAGTGGGAGACAAAGTTTTAAATGAGTCCTACCCGATCCACCGATCAGGAATCCCAAAATGGTGCTCTGAGAGCTGGCCGTAAGCCAGGAGCTGTGTAGCCAGGAGGCGAGCAACAGCGAGCCCCCCCAAGGCCCACGTGTTTGGTTTTTATATCCAACCTGGCTGCCCAACTCCACCCTCAGGTCCCAGCCACCCTCCCTTTGGTGGTGATGGGATTTGTCTTTCCCAATGTCCTGATGGCTTTAGTCTGGAGTGGGGGTGGAGTCCACAAAGCCTGTAT
The DNA here is from genome assembly GCF_964194135.1 of Talpa europaea. Taxonomy (NCBI): domain Eukaryota; kingdom Metazoa; phylum Chordata; class Mammalia; order Eulipotyphla; family Talpidae; genus Talpa; species Talpa europaea. The sequence continues at coordinate 41,939,177 of NC_140070.1, forward strand.
GGGATTAGCCCAGGACATCCTTTCCCCCTAACACTACAGGGATTGGAAGTCCACATTGTCTATCCTTGAGCATCTTTTAATTCAAAAGGGATGAAGTTAGAACCATCAAGGGCATACAAAATGAAATTTATGGGGTTGGCACATGTTTTCAAGGGTCAGAGACTCTTACCCACTGCCAAGGGCCTGATGAAACACTTTCAGGAAGGTGAAGGCAGCAGCCTTGGTGTTGGTAATGATGGTGGTAGGTTCTATTTTTTAAAAACTTCTAGTCTTTTTATTTTTTTGACATTTGCATGGGTGAGGGATAGACATCTCATAAAAGCCAAAAATTAATTAAACCCCAGTATAAACTCTTTAAATAGCAAGAGAGGGCTCTATCATAATATTTTTAATTTTTTTTTTCCTACACATCTCCGAGGAAGATGAATCTACAATATGGAAAACACGTGTACTGGGGCACAAGTGAGTGAGAAGCTGTCATTTTCATGATTAAGACCACAGACTCTGGAGTCAGACCTCATGGTTTCAAGTTCCAGTTTCTCCAGTTGGTCAATGTTTAACCTCAGCTTCCTTATCTGTAAAATGGGAATAATAACAGACCCTGACTCATTAGCTTGTGGTGTTATTGTGAGCCAATGTATGTAAAGTCCTCAGGACAGTGCCTGACGTGTCCTAGCTGCTACATCAGTGTTTGCTCACGTACTTAGTGAGATTTGCCCAATTCCTTTTACACCTTATTCCTTTCCCCATTCACTAACTCTACTGTGGCCTGTGATCATTGACACAGGGACGGATGTGATAGGAAAGATCAGAGGGAAAAAAGAGTCTCTTTGTGGCTTTTGAGTTTCAAAAGCATAGACTCTGAGGAAATGGAAATAGGGCAGAGATAATAGATTGTAGAAGATCAGGTGATTAGGAGGAAGGTGCCCTTCCCTTCACCCCCACATACATACCAGCTAGAGAAGGATGTCAAAGACTGCAGGAGAGAGAACTGGGCCAGCGAGTTATGACAGCAGAGACGCTGGAAGTTCCCTGAGAGACGAGGTCATGAACTCTGGTTCCCATGTCAAGTGTTAGGAATACTGGAAACTGAAGTCAAACAAACCAAACTCCATAAACCAAAACTAAAAACCAAAAACAAACAAACAAAACCCACCTCTCACTTTAAGTTCACAGGTTCCAAGAATAAAGTGAAATCGTGTCCTATCTTCAAGGTTCTGGGAAGTGGCAATGGCCATCTAGTGTGACTTGACAGATGTGTCCTTAGAATAGGGCCCCATTTTGGCCTCCACATGGTTTCTCAGCTCCCCAGAGTGACAGAGAGGATGGGAATGAGGCCTCCTCAGCAACTACTTGGGTGGACAGTGAAGCCAGATGAGTTGGGCCCAGTGGGAACCAGAATTACAGATGACACTGGAGGTGACGACCAAGGATGACCTCATCCAGACACCCCATAAACCAAATCCCCTGGTGCTCAGATGTAATACTAGGGAAAAGGGAGAGAAGGAAAATTGACTGTGCCATTCTAGGAAAAAATGGGACTTGAAATAGAAATTAAATTAAGTTATGAGGGCCTTCCTGGTGGTGCAGGCGGTTGAGCGTCGCACTGTGAAGCTGTCTGCAGTCTCTGTAGCGCAGGTTCGATCCCGGCTGGGGAGACTGCCACATGGCGTGGCAGACCTCTCCTGTCTTGCCCACTGCTCCCCTCAGCAGTGTGTTTCATCAGTCTGCCTGTTCTGTTCCCTGCTCTGTCTCTGGTGAATCCTCTCATCCTCCCTCACATCTGGCCTGTACCCGGGTTCTTGTATAAATAAATAAATCTTTAAAAAAAATTGAGTTATGAAAAAATTCAAGGTACATATTTTTTGCACATTTGAATGTGAAGACAGAGATTCTTACCTGCTCTACCTGTTTCCTCTATGACTCAATAAGTTTTGGCTTGAAAGATGTAGTTCACCACTGGCAACGTGCTAATTACCAGGGTGTGTCCCCACCATCTGTTGATGCCCAAAAAAGATAAGAAGAGCTTGGAAAGTTGGGAGGATCCGACAGGATGAGAGGAGAGTCACAGCACATCAGGATGGCAGGGAGAGTGCACTGAGAGTGTGCGAGCATTCTCCACCATGAGGAGTGGAGGGGAGGATGCTTCAGGCTGCTGCACTTCCGTTCAATGCAGGAGCTATGGCACTAACCCCTCCGGTAAAACTGAAATGCGTCAATCCTGTGTTCCCATCCTGTGTCGGTGGGATACATGAGACAAACATTAATCTTGTCACTATATCTAAGGCCCTGTATAGGATACTGGGGACATTCTTGGGTGAGCAGTACATGGTCCCTGCACCCCGAGCGCCCTTTTCAACCTCACAAAGAGATTCTTCAAATGGAGAGTAGGCAGGATGGGGGCACAAGGGTAGAGAGTTGGGTCAGTTTGAGGGCTCTGAGCAATTCCTAGAAAGGAGGTTCTTAGGATGAGTCTTTTTTTAAAGGTTTATTTTATTTATTTATGTATATAAGAGCTGGGTGTAGGCTAGAGGTACGGAGAGAGGGATGGGTGAGAGAATTCACCAGAGACACAGTGGGGAGCAGAACAGGCAGATTGACGGAAATACACTGCTGAGGGGAGCAGCAGGCGAGTCAGGAGAGGTCTGCTTGCCATGTGGGTCACCTCTGTGGCTGGGGATCAAACTTGTGCTACTGTGGCTGCCCTTAGTTAGCTTCCCAGTGCTGCAATTTAACCCCTTGCCCCACCAGGGAGGGCCCTTTTAGGCTGAGTCTTGAGGATAAATGGATGGGAAAGAAATTTCTGGTGGAAGACACAGCCTGAGCAAAGGTGCACAAGTGACAAGGAGCAGAGAACACTTGGAGAATAAAGCACATGAAGTCACTGGGAGGACTGAGATGGGGTTGGGGATGAACTTTTGGGCAAGTCCTCAAGGGCGCTGACTACGGTGATTAGGAATTTAGCCTCTGCTCTGGAGCTAATGGGGAGCTACTGACAGATTTCCAGCAAGAGAGTGGTGTAGCTTGGTTGATATTTTATGAAGCTGTGTCTGGCAGTATTAGGGAGGCAGATGAGAGGGGACACAAAAGATGGCAAGAATACTAATGAAGATTGTCTCATAGTCCTCTTAACAACCAGCTCTAGTAAGTCCCTAGATTAAACCATGGGTTTCACAGATCCATTCACCACTTCTTGCTTGCAAAAGGATACCCAGAGCAGGATTCATACTAAAGGGGAATAGTCTAGGATCAGACACATCTGAGCTGAGGGGTTGGTACCTCAGCTGACATCCACTGAATGAGAAGAGCAACAATCTCTGTGTCTTCCAAGCCCCTGACCTGTTTCCCCTCTGCCATCCTTAAGATCAAGATTCCCCCTTCTCTACTTCTTGGAAGTGCTGCTATAGGGACCTGCTGCACCCCCCCCCCCGGGGGGTGGCAATGACATTCCCGGGATATAGCAGCAGGGCATCCATCTAGCCATGAAGCTTTAGTGGGTCAGGGCAATGCGGTTGGGCAAGTGGCTTTGCACCTTCCAGAACTTTCCAGCTTCGATCCCAAAGCAGGGTCTGAAGATTCATCCTGTTCCGAAGAATGCAGTCTTACTTAGTCAGAACTGCATTTTCCTAATTAACAGTGTGTCTGGGGTTTCTGGGATTGCAGTAACTTGATATTGCCTCTCACTAAATCATTTGGCTGCATTTCTGAAATATTGTTCTCAGTTCCAACTGCCTTCAGTATGGCTTTCCCAATTCATTATTCATGCCTGTATCTCAGATTTTCACATCTTTATAACCTTCGGTGGCCCAGCAATAATGGCTGAGAAATGAAGGAGTGGGAAGAACCGGGAGAGTGTACAAAGTGTGTGTGTGGGGAAATGGGAAATTACAAAGGAAAATCAGATTGGCGGGGTGGTGGGGTGCCTAGCGGGGGGCAGATCTATGGATGATGGGATCTGGGGATGCATAGGTATAAGGGAAAAAAGCTCCTAGAGACGAGAGGACAGGGCAGAGAGAAGTGTGGCACTGCGCTGGAAAAGGAAATTATGTGACATGATTGCAAGATCAAAATGCCGTGCTTGCTATTGATTGAATTAGTTTATCTCTGCAGCACAGTGCAGGGCTGCAAAAGAAAAATTGTAGCTGGGTATGAACAGGCAAATGAGCCGGCTGTGCAGAGTTTCCAGAGAAAAAGAGGGGGCTTCGCTGCTGTCTGCAGTTTTCTTAGGAACTGTGATGGTTCCTTTTTAACAATAGATCTTCTCTTTGCTTTCCTCAAACTCATCACTCTTTGCAGTGGGTAGCCCAGTTAATTGTGCTGATGGTTTCAGCAGATCTTGCTGGAGCTGTAGCCTCAATAACTATGGATGAGGAATGGCCCATTTGTACAAGGACAGCTAGGAAGGCTGGGCAGCTGAGGGTGTGAAGCAGACTCAGAGGGCCCCTTCCCCCCCCACCCCCCGACCTCAGCCCCGCTCTGATAGGAGCAAACCCAGCGCTGTTGGTATTGGAAAGACCTTGGAGAACACATAGCCCAGGGTTTCTCTGCTGTTCCTGCACCTAGACTCACCTGGGAGTATAAAAATACTGAGTTATTTGGTTCTGGCATCCTTGGAGGTTTAATTTACCTGGTCTGGGGTAAAACCTTTGTGTTACTACTAAAAAAGATAATCAGATAAGTCTAATATGCAACCAAGGTGAAGATCCCAGACTTAGTCAAAACTTTTCATTTCATACATAAGAAAATAAGCTCCCCCCGCCCCCGCCACCCAACCCCCAAGGTAATGTGACATGTGCCAATTTTCACTGCTAAGACAGGCAAGGATCTCCTGACCATTCCCTCCCTGCCTTTTTTCCAGGCTAACATTTCCTAAGCTTGATGCTATTCAGCATGAGCGCCTTCATGGCATGATCTTGATCCTTCCTATGGAGAGGGGACCATGTGATTACCCCCTATATGTCTACAGGGGCTTAGACTCCTCCAGAGATGTTAGTGCTAGCATACTGAGTATTTTTAACATCTTAAAGAGAGATCTGACATAAATCACTCCTTCTATATGCAACACATACACTGAGTGTCCTCACTACACTCCCCTCTCCACACACACACAGAGATTGATGATTCCTTCATTTGTATTTGATGGCAGGAACCTTTGTTTCTGAAATACAGCCACTGTTAATAGTAAAAAAAAAAAAAAAAAAAAAAAAAAGGTAGAATGAAAAAGTGAACAAAAGGAACCACATTGCTTATATTCCAGTTTAGATGCTTTTCCTTTGATCCATGTTGGGTCGTGTCATTTCTTAGAAAGCTTTGGTCAAGGGGAGCTGAGATGGTACAAGTGAACACTGCATGGAGAAACCCCTAAAAGGAGCTCTGTCTCTCCTTACAAGAAATATCTATTTTATTGACAGCTTGTGGACTTTCAAATGTAGAATATACTAGTTCTCTTTTTTTATTTCTCTTTTAAACACCAAACTTCAAATGACTTTTCCTTTTCCTTTCTTTCTTAAAAAATAAATGGATTAGCTCTGCAGCCTTATAATATTCAGGACAATTATTTTTGATAAGTTATAAATAAGAGGCTAGACTGCATTTCATTTTGGAAGATCTTATGGTCACATTTAAGCACAAGAGGAAAAGATAGCAGATGAAACAGTTTAACATAGGAACAGAACATTCTTGAACATTATTTTCAATTCATTTCTAAGTCCAACTGAGCATGATGGAGAATTAGGGATTTCACATGATGACTTGGGGCTAATCCCCCCACAGAAAGGCTTCATTTCTATCCTAAACTCTGAATCATGGAAGATGGGAAAAAAGTATCTTGTAATGCACCTGGCAGTTGGCAACAAGCAGTCCTGAGAGAAATATCTCCCCAAATGTTGCAGTAGGAGGTTTAATTTATGCATCCCGTGGAATTCATATTGCTGTGTGCTCCATTTGGGCTTCATTATGTTTACAAATCTTGCTCCGATGAGTGAGAAGTCAATAATTGGAGCAACTATAGATGTAGGTACAGAAGAAAAATAGCGCACACCATCCGTGACAGCACCAGTGCTACGTGCAGTATTGCAGAGTCTGAAATAATGACAAACATTAAGGTAGTGTGTGCAGTTGCCTCAGGCTAAATTTGTAATGAATTTTCTTTAAAAGAGACACTACAAAATTAAATTGTTTAAAAACAGACATCCTAAGGGTGATTTATTGAGATTTTTTTATGACTTCCATGGGCAAGTTCAGTGCCCTCTCTAAAGGTTTTCCATGTAGAAACACTTCCAGTTCACCAAGAAAGGAGAATTTTCACCCACGATTTCCCCCAGACCACAGAGCCTCCATGGGGCTGCAGAGTGGGTGCCAGAGGCTTTCAGAGCACGAGAGCAGATACCACCTGTGTACGGGCTTAATATATAGTCTCATCATATATTTTATCATCACAACTACTACAATTGAGATGTCTGACAAATTTTATTTTTAATTTTAATAAGAGGATGGGAATCTTTTATTATAAAATTTGGGGTCTTAATGATCCATTCATTTGTGTTTTGGTGTTTCTCAAAACTGTTTTCTGGGGAAAGGCTCTTCTCTCTCTCTCTGTGTGTGTGTGTGTGTGTGTGTGTGTGTGTGTGTGAGAGAGAGAGAGAGAGAAAGAAAGGGACATCTAATCAGATACAATTCCTCATAGGGCCTCTTATTTTCATGATGAAAAGACCTATGGACCTTAATCAGCCTCACTGGGCTTCTGCATTTCAGTTTCTTTCCCCAAAGTCCAACTCTGAATGCTGCCTTGCCCACTGTGGTTCATTGGATCCCTCCTACTTGAAATAGCCAAGCTCAGAATGGGCAGATGATCCACATCTGCCCAGTTACACCACTTTGTGATTCTAGATGTAGTGGTTTTCCCAGGAGGTGGGAACATCTTGCTTCTAGATTTTCTAAATTTGAAGTGGAAAATATTCTTTTCTCTTTGATCTTCCCTCCTGGGCTCTGAAGTGGCTACAATGATGCCTGGCACACATGAGTTGTATCATCATCATCATCATCATCATCATGGAATGCCTTCATAGCTGTTAGTTGCCATGGCCTCCTCCACATGAGGAAGCCTAAAAGAATGAGGATAAATAAAGACAAAAGCAGAGGGGAGAGGTGCAGAGAGAAACCTGGCAACATTCATAAGAAATAATCTTTTCCATGCTCTGCTTCCAGGAGCCGATGCATTCCTCTTTCTTATTTAATCTAATTTGACTCAGGATCCTGCCATTTGTAATAAAAAGGTCTAACAATAAAGATAAAAAGATGTTGCTTGCCACATGTCTAGATGTGCAGAATGAAAAAAGGAAGAATCTAGCAGGGTGGACTCCGTGCTGAGACAGAAAACACAGGGAGGCAGGTTTGAGAGATGATGATAATGAGCTTAATTTTGGACACACTGTGTTTGAAGATCTTTGGACTTTTTCATGTCAGCTGTCCAGCAGAGTTTGGAAACATGGAGAGACGGCTCAGGAGAGTATTCAGAGATGAGGATGCCGATGTGGAAGTCAACAGTAGAGGCTGTGGCTGAAGCCTAGGATGCTGGCTGGTCTAGAGGAGACTGGGAGAAGGCAAAGGACCAGGTGTGGGGAAGATGCAGGCACCAGGAAGTGACGTGGCCCCATGAGAGGACAGCTCCCCCGCCCCTCATGTGTACAGGGTGAGAGAGGTCTAGAGGGTGATTCCAGCAGCACTGAATCGAAGGGTGAAAACCAAGAAGAAGCGTTGCGTTTACAAGCAGATGATTGGTACTCCCCGAGAGAAACTTTCCATGAAACGGGAGCAGATTCCACCCTGCGCGGGGCTGGGAAGTGGATGAGAAAATGGGTAGGAATGGAAAAAAGCAAGGATAGTGTGGGAATTCTGTAGTTTCAGTGGAAACAGATAACCTCTTTATTTTTTGTTAAGAATGATTATGGGGTTTTTTTTGCAGATATATTTTCAACAAGAATTATTATGATTTAAGCACATTCTTTTGTTGAAGAGAAATCAAAAGGCAGAAAAAAAAAAAAACATATGCCAGAGAGGGAATAATTAAAGAAACAAGTTAAAGAGGAGTGATAGGAAGAAAGTTCAGAGAGGAAAAGTAAAATTTTCTTATTTAAGACAACAAGCAAGCCAAATGACCACGAGGAGCCTGGGAAAATTTAATGTAGAAGATTGCATGATACATTTACTGTAGATGAGTGAACCCCATCAAATGAGGGTGAACTCAGAAAGCAGAAGGCCAGGTCATGTGTTAAATGATGGGTGGGTAAAGGAACCTAAGTATGGAAAGAATTTGGAACTGCTATGAGAAATTGTTTATTATAATACGGTTGGGGCAGCAGTGAGGTTAGGAAGCATGAACTGGCTGTGGTCTAGTCGATGGCTGTTAGCAGCCCAATGAAAGTGGCAGAAAGTTGGGAGCTGGGAAATTGCAAGCTTCATCTGCCCAGTCTGATGACAAGTCAAGGGGGCAGGGAAACCTGGGTGCTGGCAAGTCACACTGAGTGAAGAGAACACATTTGTTTCATTTGCTAGCTTGGTGTCAGGGCGTTGTCTTGCCCCGATGCATGTGGCATGCTATTGGCACTAAAGGGACATGCAATAAAGATTTATTTTATTGAATATAGAAAGACACTTTCGTTTTCATGATGTACTCTGTCATCTCCTTTTAACTGAAACACAGGAATCACTTTCCTTTCTTCTCCACATTTGTTCTGGCGGTTTGATTAAAAAGAACAAGATGTTTTTAGGATCATCCCTGTGGAGAGAAAGGGTGATGATAGCATTGGGGAAATTTTGAATTAGAAATTCAAGAAAAATAAACAAATGTATTTGCATTAGCACGGTGAGGAAGGAACTGGGAGGGTTTAGTGTATATGTGTGCGTGTGTGTTCTAAGCACAAGTGTTGATGGTTTGAGATGAGGCCATGCATGAATCACACAAAAGTGGGGAATTTATAAAGAGATACTAAGCCAGGAGACCTGGGTGGCATGCCGGGTGACCAACTGTCCCTCTTTGCCTGGGATGGAAAGACTTGAGGAATGCTAAAATGGGAAAGTTCCAGGGAGATCAGAATGTTTGATCACTCCAATATGTGCAAAGAAACATGGAAAGATACATTCAATATACCTAAAATTAACAGTATGAACTATACACTCTACTAAATTGAGCTTTTGGGGAGATCTCTAAAACTTGCAAATAATTTCTTGAAGCTAAAATCGTAACCCTAACTTTTATGATAACATTGTAGATATAGTCTCATTTTGTTCCATTTTTAAAAATAATAATTTTGTTAGGACCTGAAAGTGTCATATAAAGCTACCAGAAGTACAATCTACAGAATACCCAAGGAAAGAACTGTTTTTTTCTTCCAGTGCACCCTCTCCCAGGTTAGAAAACATGGTAGTGAAGACCATTCACTGTCTCCAATGCTAAGTATGAGGTGAGATGTTTTTATGTCTCAAAAGTCAAACAAATACAAGCCAGATGGGCCTTATTAGCCTGTTCCGGTGCTGATCTGAACCAAGAGTTGAACAAAATACATTAGCATAAAGAGAACAATGTTGACAAAATCTGACAGAGAAGAGATTCATATATGATAAATAATTGTCTTTAATTTGCAAATTTGCATTGGTTTCTAAGACTCTGGAATGGATGGAACCTCTTCTAGGGTCAGAAGAGACTGAATGAGCCAGAGAGACTAAATCACCTGAGGTTTCATAGTTTTCTGATAGCTGACCATCTTAGTACTTGGATACTTGAATTTCAGTTTTTTAATATATATATATTTTAAAGATTTATTTATTTATTTATACAAACATTGGGTACAGTCAGAAGCGTGGGAGGGTGAGAGAATTCACCAGAGCCAGAGCAGGGAGCAGAACAGGCAGATGGACAAAGTACACTGCTGAGGGGAGCAGCGGGCAGCAGGAGAGGTCTGCGCGCCATGTGGGATCCTCACCCGGTGGCCGGGGATCGAACTGGCACTGCAGAGGCTGCGGGCAGCTTCACAACCCAGCGCTCAACCGCTGCGCCACTGGGGAGGCCCTTTAATATATATTTTTAAGATTTTTGATTTATGTATATAAGAACTGGGGTATAGGCCAGAGGTGTGGGGGTGTGTGTGTGAGATTCACCAGAGGCAGAGTGGGAAGCAAAAAGGCAGATCCACTGAAGTACACTGCTGAGGGGAGCAGCAGGAAAGGTCTGGTGCACCATGTGGGTCACCTGCCTGGCAGGGGATTGAACTCATGCTGCAGTAGCTGCAGAGAGCTTCATAGTGCTGACCCCTTGCACCACCAGGGAGGCCCAGAATTTCAGTTTTCTAAGACTGATTATAGTGTCAAATAGAAAGGAATTAATACTAGTCATGGAATTCAGTAACTCTGGCAAGTCCAAGGTGGTAGTGGTGGGTGAATGGGTAGGGGCTACATGTTCCTTGAACTTGGTGGTACAGAATCTACAGAGAACAGTCAAGGAGCAAGTGGTGAGAAAAACATAAAAACTCTGAGCAAAGAAAAAGTTGGCAATTCCCAGCATTCTGAGTTGGTCGAAGCTCTCACGCACTGTTACATTCCCACTGACACAAATGACTTACGGATTCATTCTAATTCTTGCTCCATATCAGCGGGTCTCAAGTTTGGATGAAATTATGTGGGAAGGCCTTAGAAATATTGGTGCATGAGTCCAGTCCACAGATTCTGATTTAATTGCTCTGATTGTAGCCTTGCCACCAGGCTGCTTCAGGCAGCTGAGATTAAGAATCAGTGTGCTGAGCTAGGCAGAAATAGCCTAGGTCTGTAGTACTCAAACTCTACATGCGTAATAATACACTTGGATAAAAAGCTACTTGGTGTCCATCATCCTCAAAAGTTCTGATTCAGTAGGTCGAGGTGGGGCTGGAGACTCAGCATTTCTAACCAGCTCCCAGGGCTGCTGACACTGACATGGACTGAAGACCATGCTCTGAGGATCGCTGGACTGGGTGGGTCCTGTTACAATGTGCTGAGTGGCAACAAAGCAATTCAGCATTCTTTGCGACCCCTCAGGTTCTAGACAGTGTGGCTCCTCACACTGTCTGTGCTCCCTTACTTACATATGCTTAAAGGGCACACCTCCTTAATTTGTCCCCTTTCCTCAAGTCAGCCCCATGGGCCAATAGCTCCCTTTCCAGGCTAGAAGTGTAAAGACTTTATTCTTTGTTGTTCTTGCTGATTTGGGGAAAGGCATCTAATTACCATAATAGGTGTCAGGTTATCCTAAGGAACTTGGTGTCCTGGGTAGAGCCAGCCAGTAGGATGGAGTTCTCCAGACCTAACAGTACCTCAACTAGCTGGGGAAGCCTTCCTTCTATACTTTCCTTCATTCTTCAAGGCCTCCCTCTGTGCTCTGGACCTTTGTGCTTGTTGGACCCAATCCAACATGCAGGACCCAAAGTGCATTTGGACTCTTGCCCCAGATAAAGCCCATTAGGCTCATACTGACTGAATGAAGTAATAGCAATAAATCACAGCTACTGTTTGTGGGATACTTACTCTGCCAGCAACTGTGCTAGCACTTCCCACACATTGCTTTTTAAACCCTCACATCAACCTCAAGAGATGAGAATCTTTATGTCCATTTTATAGATGGGGAAAATGAGGCTCAGGAAAGGTACTTTGCACAATGCCTTTGAGTCACTAAGGGAGAGAGGTAGGCTGTGTGGCTGGGCTGGCTCCAAAGTTGGTGTGTTTTTTCCACCGGACCTTTGTGCCTCCCTAACTGCAGGTAGAATAATGTGTCAGAAAGAGCCTCCGGCCCCTCTGACAAAGGCCTGGCTCCTATTTCAGGGCCCACCCCACCCCTGTGCCATGGTCCTCAGATCCTTACCTATGTAACAAGGGGTCTAACTAAATCGTGAAGGTCACATCCCACCCTTACTTTCTAAAATCTCTCTCTGTGACTGATGCAGCCTGCCTGACCTGTGACCACGTCATGTGCTCAGCAGACCTGTCCCTGGGAGAGCACTTTGCAGATGTCTATGGTGAGTTACTGTGGCGCCTATCATCAAGTCAGCTGGGGGTTATGTCAACCTTTCCAGGAGCCCCCGAATGACAGTGTTTAAGGGCTAGTTGTGAAATACACATTCTCTGGGGCTTGCCATTCCAATATCTTGGATGTTACCAGATGGAAAGCTGGCACCTTAACCTGGGGGAGAGTGAAGGAAGCCAGGGGTGCCTGTCAGTTCTATAGCCATCTGGGGAGACTTCCCAGAGGCCAGGCTGATGACAGTGGCTTTTGGGGTGTGGAGGTCAGTGTTCTGCAGCCCTTCTCCCATGGCATGTGTGCTGAAGGAGGGCTCTAGGCCTCTTTCATTGTCTCTGAGAATTCAATCACAGCTCAGAAGACAAGCAGACAAAATCACCGGTGAAACACTGAGTACGGGGGAATGGACGCCAGGAAACCTGCTTTCTAGATAGTCAAATAGCATGAAGGTTATTTGCTTCTGTTGTTACCCACAAGTATTTATAGTTAATTGTGGTAAAGTACAGTGACATTGATTTTACTATCTTAACCATTGTCAAGTGCCCAGTTCAATGGGTTAAGCAGAGTCACACTGCTGTGCAGCCTCCACCTCTCCATGCACAGAGCTCCTTGTGTATACAAAGACACGCTAATGGCATTCACAGAACCCAAACAGCAGCTCACAAAGCAATAGTAGTTTGAGTTTACAAACCACCTCTCAGGAATTTAAAGCATTTCACAAACATTTTGTTGTCTGTCTTTACTATGGCCTTACACAGAAGCAGGGAGAATAGGAGTCAGGACACTGGACATCAGACAGCAAAAGGAATATGAGGGGAAATGCGGATTTGCCCAGTTTCAAAAAGAGTCAGAGAGACTGAATCACCTGAGGTTTTACAGTTTTCAGATAGCTGACCTTCTTAATATGCAGATATTTGAATTTCAGTTTTCTAAGACTTATTGTAGTGTTAAACAGAAAAAAATAGAAGGTGTAGGCTCATCTTCTATTGGGAGAGGTGTTTCTTTGTGGACACTTTGTTGAGATGGGCCTGTTAGTCTCTGAGTGGCACCTGGGGAAGAGGCCCCATGGTGGGGGTGCACTGCTCTTGGGTTTCCTAGTTTTGGGGGCAGCAGTTAATAGCATTTTGGGTTGAAAGCGCTGTCCTGGCTGTAAAAATTCCCAGGTTGCACAGCCTCGGAATTAAAGTGACATGGCTCTGTGTGTATGTGTGTGTGCGCGCGCGTGTGTGTGCACACATTTAGTGGATCAACAAAACTGCAGTGTAGAGTTTCAGCTCTGAGTGAAGTTTGGCCCCTAATAAATTTATAGGCTAGCAGAGTTTGTAAACATGCAGGTGGAGTCTAGGGCCACCCCACCCTGAATGAACCTGATCTCTTGTATCAGTCTACAAGTACACCACATTTCACTGGTGTGGTGAAAGAGGTGTGTGTAGATAGAACAGTTGGGTTGATTGGACGGTGCAGAAGGAACTAGGGAGAACTGTTGGATGAGGTGACATCTAAGCTGTGATTTTTAAAAAGGATAACTAGGAATATTCCAGGGAAGATTTTGGGAGGAGAGGTTAGAGGCACTACAGGGAAAGTACAACTGATAGGAAGTTCAGATTCTCCATAGATTCTTTACAAAACAATTACCAAATAGAATGGAATCACCAACAGTCTGTGCTCCCTGAAGGGAGTTGGCCACACAGATCCTTAGAAGGAAGAAGGTAAAGTTGAATAACAGAAAGAAGTTATACTGCTAGGGGGAAAAGGCTGTCCTAAAGCTAATTCCATACAGGCTTTGTGGACTCTACCCCCACCCCAGGCCAAAGCCAAAGACACTGGGAACTCCAAATCCCATCACCACCAAAGGGAAGGTGGCTGGGACCTGAGGGTGGGGTTAAGCAGTCAGGTTGATATAAAGCCAGACACGTGGGCTTGGAGGGCCCCCCCATTTTGGCTCTCCGCCAGCTCGCAGCATCTGGCCAGCTCTGAGAGTGACTTTGGGTTTCCAGGTCGGCAGATCGGGTAGGACGCATTAAAGACTTTATTTCCCTGTTTTCTCCCTGAGTTTTTCCTTATTTCCTTTTCCCTTGTAAATAAACCTTTTATTAACCTTTTGTGTATGCCTGTAGTGGAGTATTAATAAGTCCCTCTTAAGCGCGTAGGTGAGGACCCACAGCCAGGCAACCCGTTCAATATCGGGGCTGTCCTATAACAATATGATGAAAAGAACAAGTAAATGAGAATCTGAATGGGAGGGGAGTAAAGAAGAGGAAAGGTTAAGGAAAATCCTATATTAACTCCCAACAAAGAACTACAAAGTGGTCAGAGTTGAGCCAGATGATTAGCAGACAGGTCTTTCCAGTCTAAAGCTAGGGATGATACAGCCTGCGTCAGACAGATAACCCCCTAAATAGAACTGGGTAAGGTGGTGTTATCCAGGTGGCACAGCCTATAAAGATTGGAAGCCATAATTTTGTTTTTATCAGATGCAGACTAGTCCCAGTGTCTGTTGGAGTTGCATTCCTGGAAGCGAGGGAGCCCCAGGTTCCAAAGGGCAGCAACAGGCCCATCTTCTGCCCTGTGCTTGTCACCTCCCTCACTTCCATCCCATAGTTGGTCAAGATCTGGCTCCTTCCAGGAGCAGGGAGGGGAGCCAAGAGTCCCAGATGGCAAAAAGTCTTTTGGAATTTAGCTACCACTAGGAGACCAGTTGTCTCTTTTCCCCTTCTGGGCATGGCACGAGTGGCAGGAGGGGCAGGGTTTGTCCTCGGAGATAAAACCACAGAACCACAGCATTTAAGTGCACGAGAAGAGCATGAATATCTCCTAATTTAACAATTCTCAAGATATTTTCATCATCAACCCCAAGCAATAAAAATATTTTGATTATATAGCTTCAATTTATATGTATTAATTCATTTTTAAATGACATGTTTATACTTTTGTTATACATCTATTTAAAACATGTACAAAAATTCTATTTCAAAACAAAATAAAAGCTTAAAAATAATAGTGTATATCCCATGCCATAATGGGTTATCTTTGTTCTCTCTGGGGTATGTGAGATCTATTGTGGAGACAATTCATCAAGATCAACCATATGAATTCATCTCCTCTGGAACTCTTTTAGGAGGAATCTTAATCCTTCCTTGAATAGCTAGAAGGACATCTATTTGATTTTTAGAAACTTCTGGGATTTCCCTGTTACCATGTCCCAGATGACCACAGAGGAGGCTTCACTATAGGATTGTGCTTAGAATTGGGCTAGAACTGAACACTTCTTTTTTTTTTTTTTTGAGGTTTAGTGGTAAACTTTATTGAAGAATTAATAGTGAGTTATAAATCAAAACCAGATTTAATAATATCTAGATATACATGTAGGTGAAAAATACATATATGATATTTATATAAAACATAAAAATTATTATGGTATCATTCTTATGATACAGAAATGGGTATACCACATTTGATAATCTTCATTCCTTTCAACATTTCTCTTTCTTATGTTGAGTTCATGCTTCAAAATATCTTGCCAACACTTTCCACAGCTTTTATTTTATTCCCACAGCTTTTATTTCAAATTATCCAGTGGCATCAGTTATTTCTCTTCCAGTAGAATGGATATAGGTTATTAGATTCACATATAGTGAGATCATATAATCTTTCTGTGTATGGTTTCATAGAAGCAGAGTGGGATGGTGGTTGCCAGGGACAAAGGGACGGGGTAGAGGGTGGTGATAATGGAAATGGGGAGATATTGATGAAAGGATACAAATTTTCCCAGAACAATTAAGTTCTGAAAATCTAATGTATAGAACTGTGACTATAGTTAAGAACACTGCATAGTAGACAGGAAATTTGATAAGCATATATTTTAAGTGTCCTTGCCAAATACACACAAAGGTAACTCTGTGAGGCTAATAATTTGATTGTGGTAGCCATTTCACAGTCAGTGTCAATGTATAGAAAACCACCATGTCCACTTTAAATATCACATTGTAGAATTTAAATATATGTAATATTGTCAATCCTACCTCAATAAAACTAGAAAAAAATAAAAACCAAACAAAAACCCCAGAATAAACACAGAATTTTCTAAAAGAGAAAACAAATATTTTCCACCTATATTTAGGTTTATTTTACATTCCCATAGTATTTTGTATACATATGGTTTCTACAAATTTTTCACCTATTTACACCTGTTATAATTGCTTCATGCATGACAGACCAGCAAAATTGTATAGTGAGCAAAGTGTGTCTTCTAAGTCATTGCCACCCCTTTTGATGTCTCTTTTCAATACCTCCTCTTTTTTCCTCTCATCCCTTCTAGGTTTCTTACAACTGGATAGAAACTATTAAATTCAACAGATATCACATTTTCAAATAAATCACAAAAACTTCACGGCCAATTGATTTATTATTGCCTACAAGATGTTAATTTTAAAAGAGGATG